>NC_080728.1:22941869-23091869 GCF_019097595.1 Hemibagrus wyckioides
CTGTGGACTTACAGACCTAATGTTTTTAAACTGATATTAAATACTGCATCGCTATCTTATCAGATAAAAGAATCTAACTCATCACATGAGAGAGAGAGAGAGAGAGAGAGAGAGAGAGAGAGAAATTGATGTGTCTGTAGAAGAGAGACAGACTGAAAGAACCTGAATCTAAATGCAGAATAAAGTATGGAGGAAGTGAGCATGTATGCCTTAAGTGAAGAGAGTCAGCAGAGGTGTGTGTGTGTGTGGTGTGTGTGTGTGGTGTGTGTTTTAATCTAATAGCGCTTGTTAAAGATCTAACACACTCTGTGGTTGAAAGTGAAGGTTCTGTGATGAAGAGTATGTTAAAGCCTGAGAGAAACCAGACAGCGTTTTTAATAAGACACACAGAAATAAAGCAATTTTACAGAAATCCAGGTACGGAGTTATCCTGGAGGAACAATTTAGAGGAGATGGAGGGAAAGGAGGAAGAAACCCTGAGAGGAAAGGAGGAAGAAACCCTGAGAGGAAATTGTGCTGGTGATTGATAGGGGGAGCTCTCTAGTAACATTTGTTTTTGGGTCATTTTAGCATGGGTTAGCTTGCAGACTTATGCCAAGTTCACACTGCAGGATTTTCAGAGTGGTCAGATCACTGCTGTGTTCACACTGCACCGCTATCTGTTAGCATTCAGTCTCTGTGTTCACACTGCACCGCTATCTGTTAGCATTCAGTCTCTGTGTTCACACTGCACCGCTATCTGTGTTAGCATTCAGTCTCTGCCCTGTATCTCTGTATCCAGACTCTGTACCGCTGCCCTGTATCTCACTCTCTCATTGGCTGTAGGTCATCGCCGAGGTATTTTTCAGGTCAGAACTCCTTTCTCTCTGCACGATTTTGACTCATTAGCAAATCGGTCAGATCGCGGCTTCGGTAATTCACACAGCGCGATTGTCACTCATGTGCACGACCTCAGATTTGCCTTCGATTTCGGGCATTTGTCGGCAATTTTGTAAAACCTGTCAGTGACTGAAAATCAGGGCTAAAATCCTGCAGAGTGAACTTGGCATTACTGATGTACAGAAAAATAAATATCTATCTATATATAAAATTTTAAGATTATTGTTTGTCCTGGGGGTTGGGGACCCCTGGTCTAACCATCACAATTTGGTCCTTTTGGTCAAACTCACTCAAATCCTTACACTTGTCCATTTTTTCCTGCTTCTAACATCAACTTTGAGGACAAAATGTTCACCTGCTGTCTAATATATCCCACCCACTAACAGGGGCCATGATGAGGAGATCATCAGTCTTATTCACTTCACCGGTCAGTGTTC
Source organism: Hemibagrus wyckioides (assembly GCF_019097595.1). Taxonomy (NCBI): domain Eukaryota; kingdom Metazoa; phylum Chordata; class Actinopteri; order Siluriformes; family Bagridae; genus Hemibagrus; species Hemibagrus wyckioides. The sequence continues at coordinate 22,943,186 of NC_080728.1, forward strand.
ACAGTGTTATAGCTGATCGGTGTATATTGATTATACTCCATAATGTCTATAATAAAGCCTGTGTATGGGTTGTGGTGTGTCTTGTGCAGCTTGTTAGCATTGAACATAGTTTATCTGTGACTCCTTGTCTTCTAAGCTGATGTGAGATTCTGTTTATTTGTTTGTTTTTTCTGGTCAGAGAAAGGAATCTGTTACTATGAGCTTTATCTGACCATAGTACGTTATTTCCAAGCTGATGTCATTAGAAGCCTGAAGTTAAGAAATGTGTTAGATTTAGTATGTGCATCTCTAAGGGAGGCTGTACTTTCTGCTTGTTCTAACAGCAGTTTAAGGAGCTGAACTGATAACACTGTCTCTATAGAGAGACTCCATGGTGTTTAAACAACAGAACACACAGAGAAAGAAAAACGTCTCCTACTGTGGTATTACTGTACTGTACAATACCTTCATTTTCCGTCTATCAGAGAGAGAGAGAGAGAGAGAGAGACAGTGGATCTGTAACACGATCCATCTCTGAGACATGAACAGACAAGCCCCATCTCTGTCCTTCTTTGGTCACAGGTGTCACAGTTGTTCAGAGCTACACTGCAGTTGTTGATATGACTTACACACTCCATATTCTGGACATATTCCTCATCACCACAGCAACACCACCAAGCATCACTGGCTAACAATCGCTCGTTAAGTTCAGTTTGTTGTATTGTCTGTGATTCAGCTGAACCTTCACATAACTGCAGCTGATTTAATACAAAAAATAAAATCATTACAGAATTAAAGTTAGCTTTTAAACTGAAAGAGAAACCGAGGTCAGAACATGACCACCTGTATTTTAGATATTTCAGCTGCTGTCCCCTGCTTTAGATCATTACAAAATAAAGCTCTTATTATAACAGGAGGAGCAAAAAACTCCAGAAAGTTAGGACTCACTACATTACAGTAACGTACTGCTGCGAACCCCCAAGAGAGCAAGAGAACAGGAATGACGAGAGAGGATTAGCCTGCTTCAGAGGACAACACACACACACAGACACACACACAGACACACACACACACACAGACACAGACACACACACAGACACACACACAGACACACACACAGACACACACACAGACACAGACACACACACAGACACAGACACACACAGACACACACACAGACACAGACACACACACAGACACACACACAGACACACACACAGACACACACACACAGACACACACAGACACACACACACAGACACACACACACAGACACACACAGACACACACACAGACAGATTCCTCTCAGGTCAAAGGCAGCACACATTCCTGTACAGTGACTTGGTAAAGCAACCTACAGCTTTTGAAGGTTGAGGACGTTAGAATGTGAAACTTCTCCATTGTTACTGCAGGCTCTTCAAACTGTTCCTCTTAGAGATGTGCAATTAAAAACAAAAACAAGTCAAACAGGAACCCACAGAACCTGACTTTTTTTTTTAACAAACTTTCTCCAACCCTGACATGGTTACCATGACAATAGGAACACCCACTAACTCTAAGCATACGCGGTTACGAGTAACTGAGTGATCACTGATCTGATTTTTTTTGTAAACCCTTTGGTGACTAGCAGCAGGAACAGCACTGAGGAACAGTCAGGGAGAACCAGAGTCTGTCCTTAGCAGAAGATCCCTACATAAAAATTGAATCATCATCAGTGATCACTCCTAACCACGTACAGTTAGGGTTAGTCAGTATTCCTGTCGTCATGGTATCCAAGCTAGGGGTGGAGAAAGTTTGTTAAAAAAAATAAATAAAGAATCAGATTCTGTGGGTTCCTGTTTGGCTTGTTTTTGTTTTTAAATGTGCGATCTGCCACAGCTACAGACTCTGCACAATGTAAACAACAGCACTTGTACACTGATTTGTACACACACACACAGTACAAGTTGTGCAGTGTGCACTAGGTTAGATCTTCGACAAACATTTAACACGGCCGAATAAACCCCGCCTATGTATGCGTGGAACGTGATGAGGCTCGCACACAGAGCTCTGTTCAATGGAATTTCAGAATGTTCTGGACTCCGCCCACACGAGTTCCTACTGAATGAACCAGAAAAACAAACGTGCAAAGTGTCGCAGAACTGTTTTAGTGAAGAATGATCACATTATTGATTCTGTTACAGAAAACATGGAATAAACACAAAACATTGAGGGTCCGTTAGGAAGAGTAAGAGGTCATAGTCAAGAGTAAGAAGGCAGAGTGTGGTCAGAGAGAAAGAAAGAGAGACAGAGGGAGAGAGAGAGACCGGAGGAAGAGGAAGGAGGGTCCGTTAAGAAGAGAAGTGGTCATAGTCAAGAGTAAGAGGGCAGAGTGTGGTCAGAGACAGAGAGACTGAAGAAGGACGAAGGAGGAACCTGTGTGTGGATGGAGACCACACAGAGTCCAGCAGTTTATTCACGGTTGTTCAGCATCACTTCTGCACAGTAAGGATGGAACTGAACCAGAACACGGTATTTGGAATGAACTGCTGATTAAAAGAGAAACAGAACTAACTAAAGTCGTTAAAACTGTGACAATCAGGTACCACTTATGGACTGATGGAGCTGAGGCTGAGGAACTATCCGCTTCACACACTTCTAACTTTAATACAGAAACAGGAATAACGTTACACCCTGGGAACACCCACACACACAGATGTGGACAGCTGTGTTATTAAATCAACTCAATATTAAAATGTTTATGGTGAATGTAGGATGTTCTCTGCACTCCACCTAAGGCTTAATACTCATTAGCAAGCAGGTCATGCTGCTGCTATCTGCTAATAAGGATTATATTCAGTGTGAAGATCAGGTTAAAGAGGTATCTCCTATTACAGCTTGTTCACACACCCTGAATGGTTCAAGTGTCCTCGTAAACAGAGAGATAAAAACACACAAACACAAACAAATGAAGAAGCTCGAGTAGCCAAGAGTCAGTGACTTTCTTTTTAAGACATAAGAGTGTAGTGGTTTATTTATTTAATATTAACTATAGGGACTTAAGTGGTTAAAGCATTAGGCTTTTGATCAGAAGGTTGCGAGTTCAAATCCCAGGTCCACCAAGCTGCCGCTGCTGGGCCCCTGAGCAAGGCCCTTAATCCACAGTTGTATAAAAATGAGATAAATTGTAAGTGGCTCTGCATAAGAGCGCCTGCTAAATGCTGTAAAATTAAATCTTTTAGTAGCTGTGTGTAAAAGTTTTCATGGACAAACCTAACCTCAACATTCATCATCAACACACCACATTTCTCATCAGTGTCCCTCTGAACAATTTACAGATAAATACGTTCTTACACAGAACTAAGTACTCAAATACGTCCTGAGCACACAAACCATCGTCCGGACACTAAGATTGAAATCGTCGGTCAGTCACGGTGTCAGAGCTCGTGCATGTGGAAGTGTGTTAAAATGGAAGTTCATAGGAAGTACTCCTATGACACACTACACTGTCAATTTTTGGGACGTCTGTCTTTACCTGCACATGAATGTAATATGGAGTTGTCCCGCCCTTTGCAGCTAGAACAGCTTCAGCTCTTCTGGGAAGGCTTTCCACAAGGTTTAGGAGTGTGTTTATGGGAATTTTTGACCGTTCTTCTAGAAGTGCATTTGTGAGGTCAGGCACTGATGTTGTACGAGAAGTTCTGGCTCACAGTCTCCACACTAATTCATCCCAAAGGTGTTCTATGGGGTTGAGGTCAGGACTCTGTGCAGGACAGTCAAGTTCCTCCACACCAAACTCACTCATCCATGTCTTTATGGACCTTGCTTTGGTCACTGGTGTTCAGTCATGTTGGAACAGGAAGGGGTCATCCCCAAACTGTTCCCACAAAGAGCATGAAATTGTCCAAAATGTCTTGGTATGAAGCTGAAGCATTAAGAGTTCCTTTCACTGGAGCTAAGGGGTGGAGCCCAACCCCTGAACTCAATGATCTGGAGGGGTGTCCCAAAACTTTTGGCAATATAGTGTAGGCGAGTGCTGACTGATAATGAGTGGGATCAGAGCCAGAGCAAATCATTATGAAATTCGAGGAAAATCCCTATAAAACTATCCAAAAAACCCTTGCCACAAGCGTGTATAAAGATCCAATTAAATACAAATACCACAGACTTATAATTCATCATTTTTTATTAATTCCTGAAAGACACCAGCAACCTTCTAGACTTTCAGATCTCAGTTCACTTTACTGACCCAAACAAAAACAAAGCTTTAAAATTTTCACTGTTGAAATGAGAAGGTATAAATGCTTAAATGCTCTGTGGTTCATTTCCTGATGTTTTTCCTGTAGCAAGTGTCTGAATGTCAAACAGCAAGCTTTAAAAGTAGAATAATCTGAACTTGCAGAAAAAACGTCGCTCTGATAAGAAGAGGCAAGTACAGCAAACAAAAAAGCTGTGTGTGTGTATGGCTACACTGTTGTTCAGGCAGCCACGCCTTAAAGAAACAGGATGTGGTTTCATTCACACACTTCCCACCGCCGTGTGCGTTACACTTGTTCCATCTTCCCTACACTGTCAGATTCACTTATCATCGATTCTGAAACCCTGTTACTGCTGTATAACACTGACCAGCTGTACGCCAAACTGAGGTTTAAGATCAAGTGTCAGTTTCCTGATCACGACCAGAGAGAGGGAGCTGTTCCAGCTGTTCCATCATCAGTCTTCACTCAAACATTTACTTTAATAACTTCACCACCACCATCCATCTCTCTCTGTACAACTGTCCAGCGATCAGATTCCCAGTAAAAATCAGCACACTGCACTGTGTAGGTGTCGTACACGTCCGTCAGTCATCAATCAGAGATACGAGACGTCTCAGAGGGAGCGGCTGCCTCACAAAAAAAAAAGCTGCAGGTTGTTCTGCACTTCATCTTTGAGCTCTAAGCCCCGCTAACACATATGGCAGGTATTTTTAGGGCACTAGCACAAGAGTAAAGGGTGCAATGGGAATAAAGTGTGATTCAGCCTAATTAGCTAATGATATAAATAGTGTCTGATCTTAGACACGTTTTTGTCTCTGTCCCTGAGGAGATGCAACGTGATGAAGAAACGTCTGAAGTTACAAAGCCAACGTAGGGCATGTGAAAGGGAGGACATTTTATACTACTCATTAACATGGGTTAGTCGGGTGGACAGGCGCGTGCTCAGCGGTGCAGTCGGGTGGACAGGCGCGTGCTCAGCGGTGCAGTCGGGTGGACAGGCGCGTGCTCAGCGGTGCAGTCGGGTGGACAGGCGCGTGCTCAGCGGTGCAGCCGGGTGGACAGGCGCGTGTTCAGAGGTGCAGCCGGGTGGACAGGCGCGTGTTCAGAGGTGCAGCCGGGTGGACAGGCGCGTGTTCAGAGGTGCAGCCGGGTGGACAGGCGCGTGTTCAGTGGTGCAGCCGAGTGGACAGGCACGTGTTCAGTGGTGCAGCCGAGTGGACAGGCACGTGTTCAGTGGTGCAGTCGGAGGAAGTGTGTGGGCATGTGGGCGTGGCCTCACCATGTACACATTCATCAAACCAAGCACTCCACATGGACTACACACACACCCCAGTGTAACACACAATGACTGTTCTGTGTGTGTTGTAATAAAATGTGTGACAAACACAGTACAGTGCACGACAGGAAGTGGCATCAAGAAGCTTTACACTGTCCTCGCTCTAACATGGACTTACATTGGAGACACTACTGTAAGATGAACTATGCTTCACCTGCTCCTGTCTGTCTGACACTCACGCACACACACAAGCAAAGAGAATGCAGTATATATAGACAGACAGTGTGACAGACAGACAGAGAGACAGTGAGATAGACAGAGAAACAGTGTGACAGAGAGACAGTGTGACAGAGAGACAGACAGCGTGATAGACAGACAGTGTGACAGATGGACAGAGACAGTGAGATAGACAGACAGACAGACAGACAAAACAAATCACAATGGGAGATGAACAGGATACTGACACTAAGTGAGTAGATGAACTGCTGATTAGTGGTGAAGACACTGGATTACTGATGGGAAGGTTGTGAGTTTAAATCCCAGCTCCACCAAGCTGCCCTGATGGGCCCCTGAGTAAGGCCCTTAACTCTCAATTACTCAGTTGTATAAAATGAGAAAATGTAAGTCACTCTGGATAAGGACGTGTGTAAAATACCACAAATGTAAATAGAACTATAAATGAACAGATCAACAGGTAGAATGACAGACAAAAACCATCAAACCAACAGACAGACAGATTTAGAGACAGACTAAGACCCTAACCCTTTGGCTTTACAGACACAGTGAAACAATAGTGGTCAGTGTGACCTTCGAGTTGAGTCCAGTGTTCAGGTCAGAGGTGAAGTGTAGGGAAGTGTTTCAATCATCTTCACATCTTCATTCTTCTGTAATATAGTGTGTGTGTGTGTGTGTGTGTGTGTGTGTGTACAGTACTCTTACACACTTAACTAACCACACTACGGAATAAAGTCTTTATTTATTGCTCTAATAACACATCACAACTGCCCCGAGCCTCACACACTTCCGCACTACAGAGTAAAGCGTTACACCCACAGAATACAGGAAAGTGTGTGTGCGCGTGCGTGTGCGTTACGCCCTGCATTCCGCGATTAAAACTCGCACGAGGATTTCATTTCACGCGCTGCCGTTCTCCGGGCTTATCCAGCGAACATTACATCACGTTTTCTTTTCTCTTTCTCCTCATTGACGTGTTCCGGTACCGTTTCCGCACACGGCCTGCTTTTCAGACCTTTCCCCCTTCATTCCTGAGTGAATTTAAGGTGATAAACTAAAATAAAACCCTGTCAGTCAGTCCGCGTGAGGCGAGGGGAGAAAACCCCTAACCCGGTATGTTCGAGTTAGCTACATTAGCTCAGCAGCTAGCCTCAGAATGTACCAAGATTTCACATCCTTTGCGCTATTAAACCCAACATGACCGACCTAAAAGGCTAACACCAGGAATCTCTTCGTTTACGTTTATGTGTTTTTAAAGTTTAACTCGAAAGCTAAAACAGTGAAGAGGATTACCTCAGAGGCTAACACTGACACAGCCGGCATGTTGAGGGAGGAGGATGCTTCAGCAGCGGCAGCGTCTTTCATCATTTTACCTCAGATTTCCACATAAAATCTAACTTCTCCACACAAATCAGCTCTGAATAGTAAACACTCTTAAATAAATGTGTTAGAGCCATACCTTGAGCATGAATTTGTCCGGGGATTTTGTGGTGTGTGTGAGGCGACGTTTCCGTCCCTGAGTCTGTTCCGGAATTAAACCGCCTCAGAATCTCTCTCTCGCGCGCGCGCCCAATCACTCACATGCGCGCGCACGGCCCCAGCGTCACGCGCGCATTAAAATATGAGGAAGAGCCGATGTGTGGAACATCACCTCAGAATGAAAAACAAAAACAGGCGGCAAATGTTTTAATGCTGAAATGTTTTAACAGCTGTCTCAGTGGACGGTTCATGTAAAGCAGCAATGCAAATATTGTCCTAAATTAGCATTAAGGCTGAAAACATGGCACACGGGCTAAATAAATTTACCTCAGGAGCAGGAGGTCTGATCCTCTGAAGGAATCATCACACCAACACTCCCTGTGTTATAATGACATCGTTTTGTACTGAAGATTATTATCTGTCCCATAGTTTAATGACCGCAGCATTAGGACATCATTGTCCTGAATTACGTCACATTTTTCTGGATAACATTATGACCACCTGACTAATATTGTGCTGGTCCCCCTCCTTTTGCTGCCAAATCAGCCCTGACCCGTCGAGGCACGGACTCCACTAGATCCCTGAAGGTGTGCTGTGGGATCTGGCACCAAGATGTTAGCAGCAGATCCTTTAAGTCGCGCAAGTTGTGAGGTGGAGCCTCCATGGATCAGACTTGTTTGTCCAGAACATCACACAGATACTGGATTGGACTGAGATCTGGGGAATTTGGAGGCGGTCACCTCCTAAAACTGGTTGTTGTGGTCATCAAACCATTCCTGAACCATTTCTGATTTGTGTCACCGTGCATTATCCTGCTGAAAAAGACCATGTCAGGAAATACCATTTCCATGCGTACATTACATACGTAACAAATCGTCCTGCACTGTGTATTCTGACCCCTTTCTATCAGAACCAGCATTAACTTCTTCAGCAGTTTGAGCAACAGTAGCTGGTCTGTTGGATCGGATCACACGGGCCAGCCTTCTCTCCCCACGAGCATCAATGAGCCTCGACCGCCCATGACCCTGTCTCCGGTTCACCACTGTTCCTTCCTTGGACCCCTTTTGATAGATACTGACCACTGCAGACCGGGAACACCCCACAAGAGCTGCAGTTTTGGAGATGCTCTGATCCAGTGGTCTAACCATCACAATTTGGTCCTTTTGGTCAAACTCGCTCAAATCCTTACGCTTGTCCATTTTTCCTGCTTCTAACATCAACTTTGAGGACAAAATGTTCACTTGATGCCTAATATATCCCACCCACTAACAGGTGCCATGATGATACTCAGTCTTATTCACTTCACTGGTCAGTGTTCACAGTGTTGGTGTGAGTACTGACCAGTGTAGTTAACCAGTGTATTGCCGCTGTGCTGATTTGATGTCTTTAAAAATGATCAAAGGGTTTATTTTTTTCTGATATCGATTGCACAAATGACTAATAACACACTTTTAACATTAAATCCACCTACACTACACTGTGTATTATTGTATATTGTATAATTGTCCTCCTAGAACAGCTCTGACTTTTTGAGGCATGGACTGTGGAAGGTGTGCTGTGGTAAAAGAAAACATCAGACCAGGCTATTGCTCTACAGTCCAGTTCTGGTGCTCAAATATCCATTATAGGAGCTTTGGGTGGTGTCCAGGAGTCAGCATGGTCAGTCTTGATATCCGCCTGGATATCACAATTTAACACTTTTCACAGTCACTAAGATCCTTACGATTGTCTATTTTTCCAGCTAGATAATACCTTATACCTAATGACCGTATATTGTTATAAATTACAGTATCTGCTGAATAAGGATATGAAACGGACTACTTTAAGGCTGCTGTAGTTAATTATCTATGCTGTCTTAAGGCTGTGCAGTAATCTACATTATGACCATGAAATGGTCAGGTACTGGTCATCATCTGAGTCAGAATAGATGAACCATTTTCAGCTTTTTTAATACATCACTGTAATTGTTCTGTGCACTGAGCCTGTAAGAGATTATATTTAATCGTTTGTGTTTATCACAGTAATAAAGTAAATAATTTAAAGACAATAGTTCATTGTATATTGATCAACAGTTTAATTTACTAAACTAGATAGATAGATCTATCTAAGACACTTTATTGATCCCATGAGGGAAATTCTTTCTACATGTAATGAATTGTTACCAGTATATATGATTTTTATTTCAAATAACACAAAAATAATATTAATTTAAAAAATTGTTCCATTTGAAACACTCTCGAGTTAAACTGAGACATACAACTTGGAAAAATGAGGAAGTGACTGAGCAACAAACAGTGGAGACCATTACTACAGTCACATGAAACCTCAGTGCAATATAACAATAAACATGGGGCTGTGTTTAACGAGGTGAAGAGAAACGCACCAGTGTGACCAGTTTGGAGAGTGTGTGGTTAGAAACACACACAGTGAGGGTGGAGGGAACAATTGGAACTTTCAGGTGGACTTTTTCTTTTGACTTGGATAAAAGTAAACACACGGTTAAGCTGACCGCAAGTCAGGAATACACTGTTGCTAGGCAACTGCAAAGTGTAAATGGAAACCTGACTTAATGGTGATTTTCCTAAGTGGCTAGCACATAATGCTAATTTATACTGATAAAGGCATGATAATCAAGGCACATGATTCTTAAGTGTTACAGGAAAAGTGTTACTATCATCAATCAATTGCGTTCTCTGGGAGTTTGTCTAACGGAAATATTAGCATTCCTCCTGATTTCACACACAGTTACAAAACTCAGCAGTGAGATATGTGACTCTTATCGGTGTTTGTCGCTCAGAACGGCACGACCTTAAACTTTTAATCCAAATACAGACACAGAAGCTAATAACCTTATCGCCGAGATTAAGATTTTAAGGTTGCACTAGATTTTGAAGGACAAACTGTGTGTTTGAGTACAGACACTACTCTTAAGCCGCATTTCAGAAGTTTGTCATGGTTCATAGAGGAACACTGTGTTTATGTGCACTATATTGAGTATAGGGAATATGAAGAAACAGGAAGTGTGATTCAATCTCGAATGTAGGTTCCCTTTCCCCAAATAAGCTATGGGATGTTTGTGAGAGTATTTAGACATGCATTATAAACTGGAAGCTTTTATTACTTGGTAGAGAACATAAAGGGGTAAATAGTACATTGTGGATATGCGATTCAGTTTAACCATTAAACAAACAATATAAATCCCAAGTAAATGGATCTATTTTAACCTCGGGATAGTAAACAGAAAGAACCGAACTATAGCCAGAAGACCTGCAGCTGTGTGTGTGTGTGTAAGTATAATTAGAAATGACTGCAACGCAAGATTGAGTAAGCATGATGCTAACGCTAAAACACACACGCCCTGAATTATGTAAAGGGCAGAGTAAAGTTGTTCTACATTCAGATACTTACACCCACAACCTATAGCTTAAAAATAACTCTGCTAATCATCTCAATTATGTTTTTTAAAGTGGAATAGTCTGAAAGGAGAACATTCCTGATCTTTCTCGACCAACGTTTAGACCATCTGATGTGCTCATGTAAATCATCTGTTAAATTAGTAAAAGACTGTTGCAAATAATCTGCTGGAACTTCCTCTGTGGTTTGTCCTTGTTTGGAGATCTTACAGCAGCAGGTTGACTAAACAAATGACTGCTGCAAAAAAAAAAATAAAATCGTGTCATCACATGTTAATAAAGCAAGCTTGTTCTCCCAGAGAGGTTTAGAAGGAAACAGAGTCCCAGTGTACCGAGGTAGATTTGTGTAGCTTATTAGCCTAACATCAGAACACACAACTGTCCTGTAACATTCAATTACAAGTTAATATTTAACACAAACACCAAGTATTTCATTTCCCTTAGCAATTTTCTAATTAAAGAATGAAGTTTTAAATATTGTTGTAAAAAGCCAGAAGAAATAAGTTCCATGAAAGGGTGTAGATGGTCTGTAACAATGCTTAGGTAGGTGGTACGCGTCAAAGGAACATCCACACCGATGCAGGACCCAAGGGTTTTCCAGCAGAACACTGACCAAAGCAGGACACTGCCTCTGCCACCTCACCTTCTTCCCATAGTGCATCCTGGTGCCATGTGTTCCCCAGGTAAGAGACGCACACGCACCCGGCCATCCACGTGATAGAAGCAGGAAAAATGAGTTTGATAAATCACGTTTTCTTTTACAACATCAACTTTGAGGACAAAATGTTCACTTTCTGCATAATATATCCCACCCACTAACAGGTGCCATGAGATGATCAATCTTATTCACTTCACCCGGCACTGCTCACGATGTTATACCTGATCGGTGTATTTCATGGAATGAGTCTTTAGTATTAGTGCTTTGTAATCAGAGGTAAATCTACAACTTGGTTTTATGAAAACTTCAGGACAGGGGAATTTATGACAGAGTTCTAAGGGAACAAATGTAACTAACCAACTAAGCCCAATTCACATTAAATGTACATGGATTATGTACTACACATGAGAACTCACCCTGCTGTGGATCTTCCAATAAGAGAAATGTCTTTTATTGTTTTTATGCCTTTGAGACAGGACTTTATTCAGTAGGATGCTGGGTCTGTCCCGTCTGAGGCAGCATTAGGGCAGTAAAATTTCCTTTATTGTAAAGAAACAAAAGTATGGACATTTTAATTAACACTGCGGACAGTTGTCATACCATCCTTACTTCTCACACTTGTTTCACTACATATTAACACAACCCTGTTCTACTAATGAGAGTTAAATATAATAAACTGTCGAGCCTTTTTCCACTGCTGAAAGATATGAAAATAATATGAAAATCCCAGCACTGTAATATAGGACTTGGGCTAAAAATATATTCCAGCCTCTAATGCTGCAAGCCATTCAGACTCTGATGTACAATGACGCAGAAGGAAATTACAATAGAACAGGATCTACATATTTATGTAAAAAAGAAAAAAAAAAACAACCTTGTAGTTAATTTCTACACCACAGCAAAAACCTGTTATTGTCCACAAGGTTATTATAATTAAATCTAATCAGTTCAAAATAAAAAACACTCCATATTCATACCACTTGTAACAAATAAACAATGCTAATAAACAATGTTAACATTGTACATTATATCAGATCACTTTGCAGCATTCTGGCACAGTGTAGAAAGTATTGGCACCCCACACCATCAATGGGCTCACTACTGTGAAGATGAGGCTGGAGTGGTGATTTCTTCTCAGCAGAGAAACGGACCTGGTGTGATTTCTGTACCACTTGTCCGAAGCTTGATATTCAAGTTACTTGAACTTTTATTCCTGTCTTTCCCTGACATACCCGACTGCCACTATCTCCCCAAATACTTTGGAAAAGTGAAAGACTCGGATCTGTGGTAAACTAGGTGATTAGCAGTAGCCCTTATTCGTCACATATACATCACCACACAGTGAAATTCTTCCTTCACTTATCCCATCCTTGGAGGGTTGGGGTCAGAGCACAGGGTCAGCTATGATGCAGCACCCAGAGCCTTGACTACTTGAGCTACCACCACCTACAACTTGACCTCTTATCAGAACGAGTTTGAATTTTGAGAATGCCACAGACTCAATAGGCCAGAAATCAATAGAGTATAACTGACCTCTTACCTCATCAGCAGTGAAGGTTCTGCAGGAATTTTTTTTTAAATTTATTTATTTATTTTTTTTTATAACAGACAAGCAAGCTCCATGAAGACATGGTGTGGGGGTGAAGGTTGGAGAAAGTGTTAGAACTGGAATGTCCTGCCCAGAGCCTTGACTCTGACTCAACCCCACTGAACATCTCTGAGATAAACTGGGACTAGAATCTCCACATCATCCCATTTCAATAATGCTCTTGTAGCTGAATCCCCACAGCCACAATTTAACTTCTAGTGAAAACCCTTCCAGAAGTGTGGAGTCCATTATAACAGCCAAGGGAATCAATCTTAAATGAGATGTTCAGTAAGCATATATGGGTGTGATCGTCAGGTTTTGATGTATTTAGGGCAATATAATGTACCTACTCTATAAGAATAAAAATTCTAACACACTATTGTGTTACATAAAGCTTTGAGCAGAGTTGTGTCTGTATGCTCAGAGAGACAGGGATAATGGTGTTTGATGTGCAGAAGATGAATGATTATAATGGAAGAGGAAGGGATAGTGATATTGTGTGGTAGTAGGGATGAAATGATGTGCACATTATAAGAAACTACAGAATGAGTTGCTCCATCATACTGCAGGAACAGTTACAAAATACAGAAGTGACACCAACCACACACTGGTTATGACCTTTAACCACATGGTGAAGTAGCATCAAAGCAATCCTGAGGTCATGTTACTTAAGTTTTTACACTGATGCACAGTATGCATTGTTCAGGCTCTTGGTTTCATCTCTACACCAGCTTAGTTTTCTTCTTGACCTTATGACCCATATGTATTGTTAAGCAGCCAATGAACAATTAATTATTAAAAGGTCACGCATGTAGCAAAGCAGACTGTAGGTCTGGGTCTTCTAAATGTGGGTTTATAGATTCAAAGCAGAATCACATTTACATTTTACATTTCTGGCATTTGGCAGACGCTCTTATCCAGAGCGACATACAAAAGTGTTAAGTCACTATCATTGAAAACATTAACACTGGTTCAGTAGATTACAGACTTAGGATACCATTCGCTTAAAATTGGATTTTTTTTTTTTAAACCACATAATACATAAACAGGAAAAGATAAGAGCTAGTTTAAGTGCCTCAGGAAAAGGTCGGTCTTAAGATGTCGTTTGAAGACAGTCAGAGACTCTGCTGTACGGACATCTAGGGGAAGTTCATTCCACCACCTCGGTGCCAGAACAGAGAAGAGTCTAGATGAATACCTACCTTTTACCCTGAGAGATGGTGGGACCAGTCGGGCAGTGCTAGTGGACCTGAGGGAGTGAGGTGCAGTGTGAGGAGTAATAAGGTCTTTGAGGTAAGATGGTGCTGGTCCATTCTTGGCTTTGTAGGCAAGCATCAGTGTTTTGAATCTGATGCGTGGAGCTACCAGAAGCCAGTGGAGGGAACGCAGCAGTGGGGTGGTGTGGGAGAACTTAGGCAGGTTGAAGACAAGTCACACAGCTGCATTTTGGATCATTTGCAGTGGATGAATTACATTCAGAGGAAGACCTGCCAGAAAAGAGTTGCAGTAGTCCAGTCTCGAAATAACCAGAGACTGAACAAGTACTTGAGTAGCCTGTGTGGATAGGAAGGGGAGATCATTGAGTTGTCCAGAGATAATGCAAGATCCTTGTCTGGGGATGAATCACCTGGGATGACCAACAGTTCAGTTTTGCTGGGATTGAGTTTCAGCTGATGAGCGGTCATCCAAGATGAAATGTCCGCCAGACACGCTGAGATCCTAGCAGAAGCTGTGGTATCTGAGGGAGGGAAGGAGAAGATAAGTTGGGTATCATCAGCATAGCAGTGGTATGAAAAGCTGTGTGAGGATATCACTTTGCCAAGAGTGTGAGTGTAGAGGGAGAAAAGGAGAGGACCAAGTACTGAGCCTTGTGGGACACCAGTAGAGCGTCTGCGTGGGGCAGATGTCAATCCCTTCCATGTTACCTGATATGAGCGACCATCCAGGTAGGAAGCAAACCATTCCCATGCTGTTCCACAAATACCAAGACTCCTGAGGGTGGACAAGAGAGTCTTGTGGTTAATTGTGTCAAATGCTGCAGAAACGTGGAGGAGGATGAGGACCGATGAAGCTTGGCTGATCTAGCAGCATGTAGTTTCTCAGTGACCGCCAAAAGGGCAGTCTCTGTAGAATGTGCTGCTTTGAAGCCAGACTGGTTGGGATCATGGAGGTTATTCTGCAAGAGATAGTCAGACAGCTGATTATAAACAATTCATTCGAGAATTTTTGAAAGAAAGGAGAGGAGCGATACTGGTCTGTAATTATTGATGTCAGAGGGATCCAAAGCAGGTTTCTTTAGTATAGGGATAACCCTTGCTTGCTTAAAGACAGTTGGTACCTGTCCTGATGTAATGGATCCATTGATGACTGTGGTGATGAAGGGCAGGAGGTCAGGTGAGATGGTCTGGAGCATAGTGGAAGGGATTGGATCCAGTGGGCAGGTGGTGGGATTGGAGGAGTGGATGATCACATCATCCACTAGGAATTTATTCACATTACCTGTGCCAACTGGTTGCTGTACAATACATTTATGCTAATCCAACATTAGCAAACAAAATATTAGCATACACTTAGCCTGGCTAAAAGAAGGGAGCTTGAACTAAGGATGTTGTTGGTCACTAAACAATAATATTGTAGTAATAATGTAGTCATGTAATAATGCTGTGGGGATGTTGTAGCTCAGTGATTCAGATTTTGGCCTAGAGATTGTTGTGAGTTCAAACCCCAGGATCTGAGGATCAATGCTCAAATGTATAAAATGAGATGAAGTCTGTTAAATGTAACAGTGAATGATACATCCTGTAAACAAAGCTGACTGAGTACAAAATGCATAACTACTTTAAAATACTTATATAAATTAAGATTTGATGGCATTTTTTAACCTCTGGGATGCTCAATGCCACATTTGTTTTAGAACTTTCAGATTGTGGTGATAAAATGAAAAAGTGAAAGGTGGGGGTTTATTTGTTTCTATTTTACATATTCATTAGTACACTTGATTTATAATTGGGATATATTGGTTATTACTTATAATTTATGAGTTATTTACCTACAAACCTTTTGCAGGTAACGAACAAATTGTTAAAATGTTGTTGTTCCAAATTAAATATCTAAACAATCCTTGTTACAGCAACCAAAGAACATTCTGGTTTATTAAAAGCATGAGTGTTGGCCGTCTTGAATAATAACTGACGAGCGGTGAAATGACCGCATTAATGTGTTCAATGCTGCCCTCAGTTGGCCAGAGAGAAACATGGCGCTGCACTACTGCTCCACCAGCAGAAAGGTTTTTAATGAGATCTGGATATTTTAACATTACGATCTCAGAAAACACAATTAATGTAAAAAAGACGTTACACAACCCTGACTTCTTAATTTACATACCGCAACTTAACACTGGCTAATCAATAATTAATAAAAACTAAAAGTTACTGCAGTAATATAGAAGGCTATTAGATATAAATGATTCATGAAGTGTATGGAGTATCACGACTCCCTTTACATTAAAGAGGCTTGTAAAGATACAATTACATTACAGCCCACATCACTTCATGAATCACCACATCAGCTCATCATAAGCTGGATAAATAAAATCTGTACTCAGGCACACATTCCTGCTGTTTTCAGCTGAATGTACATGACATTAGATCGACCACAAACACCAATTTTATTCAAAATAAATCAGTTTTTGTAAACAACTGACAGTGGTTTTGTTATTTCCATGTTGTGTAAAGAAAGTGCATTTTAAAGTACAGCTTTATCACAGTTAAAATCAGCGGCACAAAATACATAAATGAACAAAAAAAATCTCTTACTACACATTTAATTATTCAGAATGTTTAGGTTTAACAAAAGTAAAAAGTATGATTTGTATGTAATATATAAATAAAACAAAATACTGTAAAATTCACTTACCTGTGAGAGGAGAATGAGAGGAACTTCCTGATTCTGACTCACGTGACTGACGATTACATTCAGACCCTTTAACTTCTAATTCATTAGAGACGCAACAAGGAGATTTCACCTGACCAAGAGAACAACTAAATACAAAGGAAGTTTCACCCAAAAATCCCATCTTCTCTGCCTCAAATGAATAAAGTACAGTTTAAGAAAACAACAGCTTTTACATGAAATGATAAATGTCTCTACTGTAGCTGTAATATAGTTATAATAAAACATTCACACAATTTAACCCATGGATAATTAAAACAGTTTAATCTATTGGATTAACATGTGCTTCTTCTTATGCTTTTGTGACTTACAACAAAGCATCAATTTAGAGCCAAATAAACAAAACAAACTAAAATACAATAAAGTAATTATCTTCGAGTGGGAGAGTTTTCACTCCAGTTTCATCTGCAAAGTTTTCCACGTTTCTGAGCTTTAAATGCTACACCAAATTTGATCTACTTCAATTAAACAGATCTGTTTAATAGAAATCCACAGCTTGTTCTTTCTACATTTTGGCAAAAAAAAAAAAAAAAAAAAAGCTATTAAATGTCCAGTTTTTTACAGATTTCCATTTTAGTCCTCTCTACATTAAAACATGTAGCAAAAGAGAATACAGTAACGATGACTCCTCACAGCTGTAGTACTGTAATTCAGTGAACATTAAAAATCCCTATAAAAAGTCACATCTAAAGCTTTAAAATCAGGATATCCTGTGTCTGATTACACTGAATATGTTTTTCCCCCCATGTTGGTAAACATAACACCTGATGGGACACATTAAATTCACCACTTTGAGCACTAAAAATTTCTTTTTTTTACCATTTGATCCTCACTAAAAATACCAGATACCTGCAGAAAAAACCTAGAAACATTCAGTCAAAAGTGTACCGGTTCACAAAAACGTTAAAGCCATACAAATATCTTCATCTTCGAAATGCACATCTAATGCTTCACTAACTTACAAAACCCTTCTACAATTCAAACACAGACTGTGAATGTTTGAGAAACATTTGTTGTTCTGCATATTAAAAATGACAACCGCTAAAAAATGCAAATCTAAAGCTTCAAATCCGGAGAATCTGAGTATGTGCAGGATGAACAGTCAGAAATATATAAAACCATTAAATCTCACATTCATCATGAAGCTACAACATGATGTATAAATTAAAAGTTTTTCTAGTTTTCCTGCTAGAAAAGTCACACACTAGCACAATAAAAGAAATAAAAAGAAAAAGTAAACTGTAAAAACTTGCTTTGTAGTGCTTAGAATAAATGTCAATTTGCTAACAAATGCTAGAAAACTAACATGTGGATGCTAACTTCTGATTTCAAAAGGCCATAGTCAAAAAAAAATTCACCACATGGAAAAAGTACAAAAATACAATTTTACAAAAAAAATCTGACACTATTCATGTCGAGGTATGAGGTAAAGTGTCTAAAAAGAGTAATTTATTTTCCTGAAATAGTTCAGATCAAATTTAGGCATGTGCTGATAATTCATTATATAATTATTATAATAATAAATGGAATGTAGCTACATTCAGGATGGTCAGCTTACGCACTGCACTGATAAGTCATCTTATTAAATATTTAACAGATCATTAAAATGACCGCTAGATCAGCACATGTCTAAACACAGATCATCTTTTCAAATGATCCTTTTTTCAGTGCTATGAGTAAACAAGTACAACATGAGAAATGCTTCAAGAAATACAGAGTATAAACAAGTGGCAACCCCAGAAACACTTTATTACAACACGGTCTATTTAATAAATCAAGGCAGAAACATTCACAGACAATGATGCAGACAAACAGAGTGGGGAAATGAGGGGAAGAGGGAGATGAAAACAAAAGTCCCCTATAAAAACAACAATTTACACATTACAGGCGTCAAAAACGGTTACGTTTTTGGTGAAAGGACCAAGCAGGCAAGTGTTACCTTTAATTTTAACGCCAAAAAAGCTGAACTTTTCTTCGTCGGAATACGCGGGTCAAATAAAATGTAAAAAATAAAAAAATAAGCAGCTGGGAATTAAGAGTGAGTAAGTAGATATATATATACGTTTGAAACAGATCTGCACTGGAGCGGTGTGTGTGGCCGAGTCCAGTCGCCCTTAGTGACGGAGGGATGAAGAGCGCTGATGGATGAGTGCGAAGTGCTCGGGTCGCTTCTTCCTCCTCAGACACTCTTCCTTATTGTTTTCTTCCATTCAGCTGAAATGTGTCAGAAACGAAGGTGGCAGTTTGGTCTTGGGGTTCAAACCCACACACACACACACACACTTTATACTGACGCACGCACACACACACACACACACACACACACGCATGCGAGTTCTTCTAGTTTCAAACTTCTATAAAATCTTTTACAGATTTAGCACCACCACATCCAAACTTCAACACTTCATCTTCACTGTTTAATCTACAGGACACACATTACAGAAATCTCAAACTGAATGGTGTTCAGGCAAAACCAAGGCTTTCAAATAGAAGGATTTTTACTATTGATCATATTTACAGCAGAACTACATTAGCACTTGTCTTACTATTTAACACTTACATCAAATCTGAAATTCTGCCAAATGTCTTTAATATTCCAATCAACAAATTAAATATTGTCATTATTTTTCAGATACCTGTGCCCATTTTAGTTGGTTTAAATAGTTAATTATTACTTAATTATGAAGGTCATCTAAACCAACACCAATTCTGATTTTACCAACAAATTCTTTTTTTTGTTAATGAAACATTTAATAGAATACATGAATTAATCCATCCTAAAACATCACATTTAACCTTTGAACTACAAAATATTCATAAAATTTATCTTGTATATATACACACACTTGTGTCAAAATCAGATCACAATTAGCAAGATATGAAGCTATCCTCAGAGTGTCTGATATTTCCTGTTTATAACCTTAACTTAAATTATCTGTAAAACTATCAAAGAAGTGAGCTTCACATGTAAAAAGATTTGGACAGCAGAATAAGACCAAGATCAGGGCTGGACAAATACATGTCTGGATTTAACTGAAAGATTACTTATTCTGGCTGGTCAATGGCTCAATGGATAACTAAGAATATAGTTTATAAAAATACAAATTGCAAAGAAAATTGTCCATTTTACCTATTATATAGACCTTTTTTCTGAGTAAGTGGAGTACATAGAGTGAACATAAGAGGTTTACACAACCTTTTATAATTAAAGGTTTTTGGGAATATAAAAATGAAACCAAGAAGAATCATGTCAAAATTCAAGAATCAGGTCAAAATTCAAGACAAATTAGAACCACCATTAGATACCACAGGACAGCATGAAGGTCATCAACAAGCAGAACTAAAGTGATGACCAAGAACAGGACATCCCTCCAAAACTGAAAAGGACAACAAGAAAACCAGGAAGGCTGCCAAGGGACCTACAGCAACATTAAAGGAGCTGAAGGAACATCTGGCACATATTCTGGCACAACACACAAACCACGTGGCAAACCATGTTATACAGTCTGGATGAGACCAAGGACAATTCTGAAACGTGTTTGGTGCAAAAAGACAACCAAACACCACCACAGCTGTAGTGAACATCATGGTGGCATCACACTATGGTTCTGCTGCTCTTCAGCTGGAACTGGGAATCATAGACAGCTCCAGATACTGATCTGTTTGCAAGCACAAAACCTCTGTTAGACCGCTGAAGATGAAGAAAATGTTCACATTCCAGCCTGAAAACAGCCCAAGTCCAAATCCAAGTCAACAAAGGAACAGCTCCAGAAGTTAACGGTCAATGGACCAGTCAGAACCAAGATCCAAAGACTATCTAAAATGTGGAGTAATTTGAAGGCTGAGAAAATCCCACTATCTGACAGATCTGGAAAAATCTCACAAGGAAGAGTGGGGCAATAAAAATCGACAAATGAAGAACTTGGTGGAATCTCATGCAAAATCAAGGATGCTGATTTATAAGAAAAGAATGCTTTAGTATTAAAGGCTATGCATTTTAATCCATAAACAATATTTACATCCACTTTTCACTTAAATGTTGTCACATAATAGATGGAAAAATGACATGATTTTTCTTGTATTCAGTTTTTAATTCGTGTTATTTCTTTATTTATTTTTAAATCAGAGAAACCCTAATGGGGTTGAGCAAAAATTTTATATCCACTGTCCACGCAGACCATTTGTCCAGCCATGTAACAGGAAGAGAAACACTAGATATAATGAAAGCAACAAACCTTTAAAAGAAACATAGAAAATTATAAATAGTTCACCAGTGAAACCTACATAAAATGTGTTCTATAAAAAATATTCTATTTATGACTGACATTAATACCACTAAACCTACATGTACTGCAAAACATGAGAACAAAAACAAAAAACACAGAACTCAAGGCATGGGCCGATATTAGATCGATGTGAATGTAAATAAAATTCACTTTCATGATTAGATTTAGCTTTTATAATGTCTATAAATACAATCAGATACATCAGAAACTGATTATCGGCACATGCTTTGTGGAGTCTCCACAAGAGAGCACAAACCTGGCAGCATCTTCTAAAGCGAAGCATTTCATCATACAGAAACACGACTTCCTGCTCTTCAAAGCCACATATTTGGAATATTTGTTCAAATCATCAAGCTGCAGTTGAATTACTCTAAAACTGATCACCAAAACATCCCTTACCCTTCGCTTATCAAGCTAAACACCTTAGAGTAATTTAACTGCAACTTAAACGTTTCACAATAATAAAGTGCAGCAGAATTTTTAGCACCAAAATTCATTAACATTTCAGTGAAATGTACACTTTTCTCTTTAACGTTGGCTTTGAATAATCAACATAAAAGCACAAATTTGCTCAGAATGAAAGAAAATAAATAACGTACACACATTTTAGCTTCTGATGTACTGACAAAAATGTAAAGACAATCTGAATTGTGACACAAAGACTGTTCTTTGTTAAACGAAGGTAAATGTGTGATAAGCTTCAACGAAACTAACCAACTGACACCAAAAGGACTTTATCCAGCTTTACAAAACAACTAAACATTAAGTAAATTTGTCTGTAATTGGGGCGCTATAGCATCTTACATGAAATTTGAAATGTTCGACTTCAGTTAATTGAATAAAACCTAATTAATCTACAGTTACTTACTAGGCAGTCCCTCCAGGATCTCAGTTTAACAGAAATAACAGCAAACCCAAGCAAATGCTGTGATATTTGGAAGTAAATTATCAAAATGAGCTCAGATTTTCTGCAAATTTGGAGCAGAGATGCAGGGTGTAACTTCATCACAACACGCATTCAGTCGCAGCCCTCTTAGATTCACATCTTCAACATTACAGTACAGCTATCAAAGAAATTATCCACAGGAGAGTCTTTACTGGGAGGAGTTTAAAGGAAGAAAACTGTGCAATTTTACTAATTCAATTATTGTCATAAAGTGCATCGGACATTTTGAAAACCACTGCAGGAGAATTTGAGCATTTTTGGCTGCAACAATAACAAATAAACCTTGAATTCCAGGAGGGACTGAACTGCCTTAACAGACATTACTATAGTTTGTTATTACATTTCAATGTGTGATGCATTAATACAGCAGATAAATAAATTAGGCTGATGGCAAATGTTACATTTTTACTTGATCCATCTGCCCCTTTTACACTAAAACCTAAAATGATTTCATTGATGGGGATAAAATGAACCTTTTCCCTGCCATGTCACATTTCTTATTAAAAGGTTGAATTTGAGCTTGAACTTTTTACATTTATTAAGTCATGAATTATAACAAACTGGCCAAAAAAACCATTGGACATCTCACCTTTCAGTAATGACGAATTCATAAGCAAAAGCACTGACAATCACAACGTTCTCATCTACTTTACACTAAAGAGAATAAACAAAGTAAAAAGCCAACATTTTAGTTGAGTAAAGATGTACGCAACTTCATGTTAAATGTTTAATTCTGCTCCAATCACAGGAGTGACCAGTGAACCAAAGCCCACTTTTATAGTACAGCTATAAAACCTCTAGTGAATAGTACACACTACACTGCCAAAAGTATTGGGACATTCCTCCAAATAATGAATTCAGGGGTTGGGCTCCGCCCCTTAGTTCCAGTGAAAGGAACTCTTAATGCTTCAGCTTCATACCAAGACATTTTTGTATGCTTTCATGCTCCCAATTTTGTGGGAACAGTTTGGGGATGACCGCTTCCTGTTCCAAAATGACTGTACACCAGTGACCAAAGCAAGGTCCATAAAGACATGGATGTGTGAGTTTGGCGTGGTGGAATCTTTGTAGAACACCTTTGGGATGAATTAGAGTGGAGACTGTGAGCCAGTCCAAAACTGTGACATCTGCCTTTACCTGCACATGAATGTAATATGGAGTTGTCCCGCCCTTTGCGGCTAGAACATCTTCAAATCTTCTGGGAAGGCTTTCCACAAGGTTTAGGAGTGTGTTTATGGGGATTTTTGACCGTTCCTCTAGAAGCACATTTGTGAGGTCAGGCACTGATGTTGGATGAGAAGGTCTGTCTCACAGTCTCCACTCTAATTCATCCCAAAGGTGTTCTATGGGGTTGAGGTCAGGACTCTGTGCAGGACAGTCAAGTTCCTCCACACCAAACTCACTCATCCATGTCTTTATGGACCTTGCTTTGGTCACTGGTGTGCAGTCATGTTGGAACAGGAAGGGGTCATCCCCAAACTGTCCAATGAAATTGTCCAAAATGTCTTGGTATGAAGCTGAAGCATTAAGAGTTCCTTTCACTGGAAAAAAGTGGCCGAGCCCAACGCCCGAATTCAATGATTTGGAAGGGTGTCTCAATACTTTTGGCAATAGTGTATGTGGAGAAAAACTGCTATAGTTAACATTTATAAAACACATACAGTCAAAAACGTCATAGCAGTGACCATGACAACTGTCTTAACGGATTGTTTGTCCACTACACATTACACA
This sequence comes from Hemibagrus wyckioides, assembly GCF_019097595.1. NCBI lineage: Eukaryota > Metazoa > Chordata > Actinopteri > Siluriformes > Bagridae > Hemibagrus > Hemibagrus wyckioides. The sequence goes on from NC_080728.1 coordinate 22,966,965, forward strand.
TTCCAAACACACAATACTAATAACTCAGCTCAGCTTCAGATTTTACTACAATACCACATTACACTGGAGTGTGCTAGATAGCTCAAAGATCTTTTACCCTTATGTTCACATCAGAAAGTGACAAAGCAGGAAGATACTGTTCACTTATCATTGGCCCAATCAGGCAATGGTAGATACACATTAATAAAGTGAAATAATAAAAAGAAAATGATTGTTTGGGTTCTCCCAAGTCGCCAATTTCTCAAACTCTCCGCTACATACAAAGCAGAAGACTGGCAATCATCACTCTTACTAAAGCCTGTGAAATATTTGATACTGATACAAATATACTGAAATATTTGAACATTAGCCAACTATTTTACAGTATTTATGAGATGCACATAAACAAGTCACTACTTATGAGGCAGAAAAAAATATATAATAATTAACACTGTCGCTTCCAAATGTGAACAAAAGGCCATAAATTTGAGGACCATGAAGATTACTTCCAATAGCCCAAACACTACTATCCAATGATACAGGGGTTTAAACAATTTAGAATTATACATCATTTCAAAACAGCCAAACACACTAATTTACTAACAAAATGGAATTTAATTTCCATCAAACCAAACATTACCTGAACTTTCACCTGGTAATTTCATAAGGACATTTCATACTAGGACTTTACAATTTTCTGACTATCAGGACATCAAAAGAATGCGAATACTTTATGAAAAGGAAAAAAAAAACAAAAAAAAAAAAAAAAAAAAAAAACAACTTTGGCAAAAGTTTATCAAGACAGAAAATCTGAACAGTTTTGATCATATAAAGCCAATTTGATTTAATCAATTAAACCATTCCACATTATGATCATTACATCATCTGCAGCTTTAATATGTTTATTTGAAACTGTTAGCAATGAAAAATTAGCATTTAAATATTAAACACTATAAAATTCAAGAATTTTGTCTGTACAAACAACAAACAGTAACTTCAGCCATCACTGACTACTGTGATAATATCTGTACACACTACCTTTAACATTAAGTTTTGGTAGGCCTGATAAAACAGAAAATACTGATCAATTCATACATGATCATTCTGACAGATTATAGCCAATGTGTTCCCATATTTAAAAACAGTAAAGCCTCATACAGTTCTCAAACACAGGAATTTAAAGAAATTGAGTGCACATTATTTTTTCATTACAACATTAACACTGGGCCGATGTATACCAAATTCTTAACCAGGTTTAAATTTCTGAATTAACCGTTAAAACTCTAAATTGTAGCATTTCCCCAAAAAATGACAGCTACAATAATGACCGTTTATATCTAAACTGACTGCGCACCACATTTCAACAGGTGAAATAAAAGCTGGTACCTTAATAAAAAGCCTAATTTATTAAAATTACTGAAATTTTCAAGTTAAGCTTTACTGATCCTAAAGGAAACTTGTGAAGAAAATACAAACAATGAATTTATTTGGTACATGTGCAAAGACTGATACTGAAACTGTACGCATCAGAAAACCTCTGACTATAGAAAGTTTCTATTTACGTTCAATTTAATATGACTAAGTAGAATATCAGTGTTTAAAAAATGCTATAGTACTAATCAGTGTTTGAACTAAACTTACACTCAACTTTATACTTATAAATATACTTTCTACTCTTTACAGGTTACACCAAAAAACAATGGAATGGTATTTTTGCATACATCACCACATTTCTACAGCCAGGTTCATCCAACAAACCCAAACAATATTGAATTTAATACCTCCTGGTACTTTAGTACAGTCTCCATACATACAGTCTTGCCTAAAAATTCAACATACCCTCATTTACTCTCAAGTGATGCTTCAGAACCTTCAAGTTCCCCTACAAAAATTACAGCCAATTTGTATATAATATAAAAGTCATCATTTGAACAATTATACACTTACAGTCTGCGCCAAAAAGCAAATATATTTTATCAGTTATTTAAAAGTTTATAAAACACGCAAGCATAAAAACACGTTTTTCATACAGCAACTAAATATTATTTATTTATATATATATATATATATATATATATATATATATATATATATATATATATATATATATATATATATATATATATATATATATATATATATATATATAGGAAATAAGATATCCCTCAAGATGATATCAGTACAAAATCAAATCAAGAACCAATAAAATTTCAGCATGGAATGAGCAGTAACTGATTAATTAAAACAAAAACAAAGCCTTCATTACGGCAAAAATAAAAGTGTGTGTGTGGCCTTACCGTACCATTACCTACCTGCCATGTGTCCTGTAGGTGGCGTAGCAAAGCTGGTTTTGAAAAGTTTAATTAAGAAATAAGTAATAGAACTAATAACACACATTAACAGATAAAACACACACCTCTGTCCTAACGATGGCGGTATTCCCTCTCACGGTCGCGGTCTCTCTCACGGTCACGGTCCCTCTCGCGGTGGCGGTCTCGCTCACGGCTCCTCTCTCTGTAATAATCTTCGTGACGATCGCGGCTACGCGATTTGTGACGGCGACTTTTCTCACGAGAGCGACTGTGGTCCCGATCCCGCGATCGCTCTCGTCTGCTGAGAGAGACAGAACAGTCAGTTAAGGACAGGACATGGAGTACAGAGATGAGATCAGATCTGAACACAGATGAGCCGCGTACCTGGAGGCAGAGCCGTAGGATTTGGACTCGATTCCGTGCAGGCAGTCCTGCAGAGAGCTGATTAACACTTTACAGCGATCATCAGCAGAAACTTTCGACTGCTTTATTAATGAAATCGCAGTCACCAGTGTCTCAATAGCACTGCCGTAATCTCCTGAAACACACACAACACGCACACAATGAGTTTAGTGACTGCGTGGCTCTGTTCCATCTGCACTACAATAATCAGTCCAGTACAGTCTGACCCTCTGTCCGCCCACCCTAATGCCTGACCCTCTACACTCCTTCTGCTGGCTTGTCTGCATATATACATCAGAGTAAACTATTTCTACCTTCATATATGCAGAATAATTCAGACAGGTGTGTGTGTGTGTTTACCTGCACTTGCATCTGACACAGCTCTGGATATAGCGCTGCTGGAGATAGCTCTGTTTCTATTCATTATCTCCTCAAATTCAGCCTCACTCAGAGGGGCCCGAGCTGCATCCATCTCCCTGACAACACAATTACAACACATAGATCAACACCTGATGCCTGAGGTGAGTGTCTCAAAATACACACACTGTGTTAATTATCTGACAGATAAGCTCTCTGAGCGAGTTTGTTACCTGCCCGGGCCGTAATCCCGGTCATAAGGGGGAGGCCGTCCGTAAGGGTCGTTGGGGGGTGGGGCTCTATCTGGTGCTGCCATGTTGTTGTTACCGGGTGGTGGGAAGAAGGCAGGGTTTACATGAGGGGCAGGTGGTGGGCCTCCAGGAGGGGGGCCACGCATGTGAGGGGGTGGCGCTAAGGCCAGGGGAGGTCCGATAGGACCAGGGGGACGAGGTGGGAATGGGCCAGGAGGGGGTGGACCTTGCTGAGGTGGGGGAGGACCAGGGGGCGGGCCATAACCTGGAGGAGGTGGGCCAGGAGGTAATGGACCAAGTGGAGGTTGGCCAAACTGACCAGGAAACAGTACAGGAGGAGGTGGGCGGTCCCCTCTATTAGGAGGGCCTGAAAGGGGTGGGGCTAAACCTTGACCAGGAGGTGGAGGGCCAGGAGGACCTGGAGGACCAGGAGGACCTGGAGGAGGGCGGGGAGGACTCTGTATACCACCTGAAGATGATCAAAGAATACAACAAACAATAAATCAATGTAGTCACTTATTTTGTGGAGAGCTAACAAAACAGTAATAGAGAAATTGTAGTAAAAGTGTCATACCAGGGAAGTGTGGAGGTGGAGCTCCAGGCCCAACAGGTCCAGGGAAGCGATCTCCTCCGGGCCCTGCAGGACCTGGAAAACGCCCGCGACCCCTACCAAGGGGAAAACCACTGCGGGGACCAACACCTGGAGGTCCAGCTTTCCCTTCCCCTGACATCTGCCCCGACTGGGTGCCTAAAAAGGGCAAATATATATCGTGAACACCCCACTATGATGAGCACAAACAGCAATCATTAGTTACAGATTAAAGTTGTAACATATTGCATATTTTAATATAATCTCAGGTACAGTATTTTAATGAGATATAGGTTGTTGTGTGTTAAAGGGTGACGCACTCTTGCGTGACTGCAGCTCGAACTGACTAAGCGACTGTTTGTTGCAGGGTGTGACGATCGGGTTCTGGCCGTGAAGCTCGCGCTTTGACAGCAAGTCCAACAACTTCCGGGAGGAGGCTTCAGATCCTACACATACCAACGCAAACCTGCAACACAACACGCAGAAAGTTACACATCAGTCACAATGAATAGTTTTGATTAAAACGATGCAATAACTCAAACACAATAACTACACAAGTATACAATGTTTAAAAGTTACACACAATTGTTAGAAACCATGAGTGTTCTGAATACACATGGAAGAATTGAGCGGTTTCTAGAACCACACCACAGACCCAAGATGAGCACTCAAGTTTTTTGACGTGGTTTTAGAATTTAATGTTTTGAGAGCCAATTCTGATATGATACTGATGTGAAGATTCTAGAGAAATTCCTCAGTACTAGACCACTTTGTGGAACCAAGAACAGCACAGAGTACAAAAAGAACCTCTGTGGGTTCAAGAACAGCAAATGGAACTCTAGAACCATGCTAAAAAAATCCAACAGCACTGATGAGCACAGAGCTGCATAAAGAATAAATATCAGTGAGGATTCGAGAACTAATTTCAGAGTTCCTCTGGAACACAGTGTGATGCAGAAACTCACGGCGAGTAAAGAACCCGCCTGCACATGGTCTCACCCTTTTGACTGTCCGTTAGCTCGGTTCTCAAAGAACTTGATCTCCAGCACGTCACTGATACCGATGGAGCGAATGGCTTCTGTCAGATCCTCATCTGTAGTCCACTGTGGAAACAACCACAACATTTAAAACAAGCATATTCTAATTTTAAACCACTTACAAGCTTCAGAATTTGAATATTAATGAGTCTATTGTGGTATACTGTATTACCACACAGAGCATAAATATGTTTTAAATATGCAAAATAATACTTCTGCTTTGACTACACTGATGAAGGAATGAGTGACAGCTATAAGGCAAACACACTGTAAAATCACTGAGTTCAGGTGTTTTTCAGGGGTTGGACTCGGCCCCTTAGCTCCAGTGAAAGGAACTCTTAATGCTTCAGCTTCATACCAAGACATTTTGGACAATTTCATGCTCTTTGTGGGAACAGTTTGGGGATGTTTGTAGAGTGGAGTCTCCACTCTAATTCATCCCAAAGGTGTTCTATGGGGTTGAGGTCAGGACTCTGTGCAGGACAGTCAAGTTCCTCCACACCAAACTCACTCATCCATGTCTTTATGGACCTTGCTTTGGTCACTGGTGTGCAGTCATGTTGGAACAGGAAGGGGTCATCCCCAAACTGTTCCCACAAAGAGCATGAAATTGTCCAAAATGTCTTGGTATGAAGCTGAAGCATTAAGAGTTCCTTTCACTGGAACTAAGGGGCGGAGCCCAACCCCTGAAAAACAACCCCTGAACTCAATGATCTGGAGGGGTGTCCCAATACTTTTGGCAATTCAGTGTATATTTTGTGTGTGCGCATACCCAAGTCAGGGGTGTGTGTGTGTACACCTCTAAGGTATGTTTGTGAATCTTACCCAGGTGAGGTTGCCGATGTACAGAGCAATGCGCTTGCCAGTATACGTGTACACAACGTTGGGCGGAGCTCCTTTATTCCCCTCGGTGCCTCCAGGTGCGGGAAGGTTGTCCAGGTAATCTCTGTCCTCTGGTGCATCACCGTTATTGGCCGAGGGGGAGATGACGTCATCATAGAGGTCGATCTGCTCGTGAACAGGATAATCTGTTTCCTGTAAACAGGGAGCGCACATCACTTTACTAAAAATACAACACACTATATTACAACTTGTTAAAATCCTTAATAATTAATGAAGATAAATTCTGGTTTGTGGTGTGTGTGAGAGAGATAGTGTGAATGTGTGTGTGAGAGAGATAGTGTGAAGGTGTGTGTGAGTGTGAGAGTGTGAGTGTGTGTGAATGTGTGTGAGTGTGTGAATGTGTGTGAGAGTGTGTGAATGTGTGTGTGTGAGAGTGTGAGTGTGAGTGTGTGAATGTGAGTGAGTGAGAGTGTGTGTGTGAGTGTGTGTGAATGAGAGTGTGAGTGTGTGAATGTGTGTGAGAGTGTGTGAATGTGTGTGAGAGTGTGAATGTGTGTGTGTGCGCGAGTGTGAGTGTGTGTGAATGAGAGTGTGTGAATGTGTGTGAGTGAGAGAGTGTGTGAATGAGAGTGTGTGAGAGAGTGTGAGTGTGTGTGAATGAGAGTGTGTGAGTGAGAGAGTGTGTGAATGTGTGTGAGTGAGAGAGTGTGAATGTGTGTGTGTGCGAGTGTGTGAATGTGTGTGTGTGCGAGTGTGTGAATGTGTGTGTGTGCGAGTGTGTGAATGTGTGTGTGTGAGAGAGAGTGTGGGAACTTTAAACAGTGATCACACCACAAACTGCTTATATTTATATTTTCCCATTTCAAATAAATCCACAAGTCTAACACAACAATAAAAACAGTACTGTTTATAAACAATCATTAATCCTGTACATACGTAATAAATATGTAATAACTTAGCGGCTAACTGTAGCACGCTAACGAGATCTCTCTTCAAACACTCCAAAAAAAACTATTTAAAACATTTACACATTTTCTCTACTATTATTTATTAAAGAATAAAGTGAGCAGGAAAGCGTGATTAAAAATAATTAGCTTAGCATTTTTAAAACGATTAGCTTAGCTAAACCGTATAAACAATGGCCCGTATACAGACACAAAGCAGATTTAAATGACAAATTCTGATCATAAATAGCCTCAAATAAATTTCACAGCTTTCTAAAGTAAAAAAAAAAAGAATCTAAATTTTACTATACTAAAAGCTTGAGTGATGAAAGCTACGATGTGAAAATTAATACCGCGTTAACGCAAGATTAGGCTTAAAAACGACCCAAGGCCGTATCGTAAATCACCGCCTGCTCTCTGTACACAGAGTGCACTACATAGGGCTGAAGACGCCGTTATCCGATTCACTACTTAGTGCGCTTATGTAGCACGCGCCGCGCGATTTGAGACACGACCTCCAATCGAGACATTTCATTGTGCGCACTCGCGTTAGCTTGCGACGCTAAAGCCAGTGCACGCGCTTGCAAGCCTTTTCAGACGCAAATACGCTTCGCATTAAAATAAAGTAAATGCATATTAACGTTTTAACCCTCAGGAATTAAAGTGAACAAAAGTGGAAAGCAGTCAACGTCGGTCTTTGCTGAAGGTGTACCTGATTGAACTCCTCTTCTACATCTGCGTAAATATCGATGTGATCAACACCGTCCGCCATTTTCCGCTCCTCTGTCCTCCTCCCTCCAGCGGGCGGAAATGACGAACACGGCGCGGGAACGTGCGGAAAAAAAGGAACGATGCGCCCGGGCGGTGACGTCATATCATTCGAATATCGCCACAAACCATAACCCAGTATTGATATCGTTAAAAGATGATATTATATCGTATTGTATAATACTAAACACATTTTAAACACAGTTCACACAATATATCATTTATCACACAATGTTTAAAGTACATTCATGTCTTTACACCGGTTCGGATTCTAACTATTGTAATCTGAGCCTAATTTGTGGGCGTGGCCTGTCCATTGTTTTAAACAGTATTAGCCACTGTCCACTACACACCTGTACACACCACTGACCACGGATCTATTGATGTTTATTGTTTATTTATTTATAGATGTTTATGATTTTATAACACACATTCGTATAAAGTTTGTATAAAGTCTCATCACACACAGTGAATGTATTATTAAATATAAATAAAAAAATATTGTGTCAAAGTAAAATGTAATAATTATTCCATAATAAACACACACACACTGATCAACAACACACACACGAAGCACACACACACACACACTGATCACCAACACACACACATAAACACAAACAAAACACGCTGATCATCACACACACACTCACACAGAACACACACACATAAACACAAACAAAACACGCTGATCATCACACACACACTCACACAGAACACACACACATAAACACAAACAAAACACGCTGATCATCACACACACACTCACACAACACACACACATAAACACAAACAAAACACGCTGATCATCACACACACACTCACACAGAACACACACACAAACACAAACAAAACACGCTGATCATCACACACACACAGAACACACACACATAAACACAAACAAAACACGCTGATCAACACACACACACACACTCAAAACACACACACACATAAACACAAACAAAACACGCTGATCATCACACACACACAGAACACACACACAAACACAAACAAAACACGCTGATCATCACACACACACTCAAAACACACACACATAAACACAAACAAAACACGCTGATCATCACACACACACTCACACAGAACACACACACATAAACACAAACAAAACACGCTGATCATCACACACACACTCACACAGAACACACACACATAAACACAAACAAAACACGCTGATCATCACACACACACACACTCAAAACACACACACATAAACACAAACAAAACACGCTGATCATCACACACACACTCACACAGAACACACACACATAAACACAAACAAAACACGCTGATCATCACACACACACAGAACACACACACATAAACACAAACAAAACACGCTGATCATCACACACACACACACTCAAAACACACACACACATAAACACAAACAAAACACGCTGATCATCACACACACACAGAACACACACACAAACACAAACAAAACACGCTGATCATCACACACACACTCAAAACACACACACATAAACACAAACAAAACACGCTGATCATCACACACACACACACTCAAAACACACACACATAAACACAAACAAAACACGCTGATCATCACACACACACTCACACAGAACACACACACATAAACACAAACAAAACACGCTGATCATCACACACACACTCAAAACACACACACATAAACACAAACAAAACACGCTGATCATCACACACACACACACTCAAAACACACACACACATAAACACAAACAAAACACGCTGATCATCACACACACACAGAACACACACACAAACACAAACAAAACACGCTGATCATCACACACACACACACTCAAAACACACACACATAAACACAAACAAAACACGCTGATCATCACACACACACTCAAAACACACACACATAAACACAAACAAAACACGCTGATCATCACACACACACACACTCAAAACACACACACATAAACACAAACAAAACACGCTGATCATCACACACACACTCACACAGAACACACACACATAAACACAAACAAAACACGCTGATCATCACACACACACAGAACACACACACATAAACACAAACAAAACACACTGATCATCACACACACACACACTCAAAACACACACACACATAAACACAAACAAAACACGCTGATCATCACACACACACAGAACACACACACAAACACAAACAAAACACGCTGATCATCACACACACACTCAAAACACACACACATAAACACAAACAAAACACGCTGATCATCACACATACACACACTCAAAACACACACACATAAACACAAACAAAACACGCTGATCATCACACACACACACACTCAAAACACACACACACATAAACACAAACAAAACACGCTGATCATCACACACACACACACACTCAAAACACACACACATAAACACAAACAAAACACGCTGATCATCACACACACACTCACACAGAACACACACACATAAACACAAACAAAACACGCTGATCATCACACACACACACTCAAAACACACACACATAAACACAAACAAAACACGCTGATCATCACACACACACTCAAAACACACACACATAAACACAAACAAAACACGCTGATCATCACACACACACACACACTCAAAACACACACACATAAACACAAACAAAACACGCTGATCATCACACACACACTCACACAGAACACACACACATAAACACAAACAAAACACGCTGATCATCACACACACACACACTCAAAACACACACACATAAACACAAACAAAACACGCTGATCATCACACACACACTCAAAACACACACACATAAACACAAACAAAACACGCTGATCATCACACACACACTCACACAGAACACACACACATAAACACAAACAAAACACGCTGATCATCACACACACACACACACTCAAAACACACACACATAAACACAAACAAAACACGCTGATCATCACACACACACACACACTCAAAACACACACACAAACACAAACAAAACACGCTGATCATCACACACACACTCACACAGAACACACACACATAAACACAAACAAAACACGCTGATCATCACACACACTCACACAGAACACACACACATAAACACAAACAAAACACGCTGATCATCACACACACTCACACAGAACACACACACATAAACACAAACAAAACACGCTGATCATCACACACACACACACTCAAAACACACACACATAAACACAAACAAAACACGCTGATCATCACACACACACACACTCAAAACACACACAAACACGAACAAAACACGCTGATCATCACACACACACACACTCAAAACACACACACATAAACACAAACAAAACACGCTGATCATCACACACACACACACACTCAAAACACACACATAAACACAAACAAAACACGCTGATCATCACACACACACACACTCAAAACACACACACATAAACACGAACAAAACACGCTGATCATCACACACACACACACTCAAAACACACACACATAAACACAAACAAAACACGCTGATCATCACACACACTCAAAACACACACACATAAACACGAACAAAACACGCTGATCATCACACACACACACACTCAAAACACACACACATAAACACGAACAAAACACGCTGATCATCACACACACACTCAAAACACACACACATAAACACAAACAAAACACGCTGATCATCACACACACACACACTCAAAACACACACACATAAACACAAACAAAACACGCTGATCATCACACACACACACACTCAAAACACACACACATAAACACAAACAAAACACGCTGATCATCACACACACACTCAAAACACACACACATAAACACAAACAAAACACGCTGATCATCACACACACACTCACACAGAACACACACACATAAACACAAACAAAACACGCTGATCATCACACACACACTCAAAACACACACACATAAACACAAACAAAACACGCTGATCATCACACACACACACACTCAAAACACACACACATAAACACAAACAAAACACGCTGATCATCACACACACACACACTCAAAACACACACACATAAACACAAACAAAACACGCTGATCATCACACACACACTCAAAACACACACACATAAACACAAACAAAACACGCTGATCATCACACACACACACACTCAAAACACACACACATAAACACAAACAAAACACGCTGATCATCACACACACACTCACACAGAACACACACACATAAACACAAACAAAACACGCTGATCATCACACACACTCACACAGAACACACACACATAAACACAAACAAAACACGCTGATCATCACACACACACACACTCAAAACACACACACATAAACACAAACAAAACACGCTGATCATCACACACACACACACTCAAAACACACACACATAAACACAAACAAAACACGCTGATCATCACACACACACACACTCAAAACACACACACATAAACACAAACAAAACACGCTGATCATCACACACACACACACTCAAAACACACACACATAAACACAAACAAAACACGCTGATCATCACACACACACTCACACAGAACACACACACATAAACACAAACAAAACACGCTGATCATCACACACACACTCAAAACACACACACAAACACAAACAAAACACGCTGATCATCACACACACACACACTCAAAACACACACACATAAACACAAACAAAACACGCTGATCATCACACACACACTCAAAACACACACACAAACACAAACAAAACACGCTGATCATCACACACACACACACTCAAAACACACACACAAACACAAACAAAACACGCTGATCATCACACACACACTCACACAGAACACACACACATAAACACAAACAAAACACGCTGATCATCACACACACACACACTCAAAACACACACACATAAACACAAACAAAACACGCTGATCATCACACACACACACACTCAAAACACACACACATAAACACAAACAAAACACGCTGATCATCACACACACACACACTCAAAACACACACACAAACACAAACAAAACACGCTGATCATCACACACACACTCACACAGAACACACACACATAAACACAAACAAAACACGCTGATCATCACACACACACACACTCAAAACACACACACATAAACACGAACAAAACACGCTGATCATCACACACACACACTCAAAACACACACACATAAACACAAACAAAACACGCTGATCATCACACACACACACACTCAAAACACACACACATAAACACAAACAAAACACGCTGATCATCACACACACTCACACAGAACACACACACATAAACACAAACAAAACACGCTGATCATCACACACACACACACTCAAAACACACACACATAAACACAAACAAAACACGCTGATCATCACACACACACACATTCAAAACACACACACATAAACACAAACAAAACACGCTGATCATCACACACACACACACTCAAAACACACACACATAAACACAAACAAAACACGCTGATCATCACACACACACTCACACAGAACACACACACATAAACACAAACAAAACACGCTGATCATCACACACACACACACTCAAAACACACACACATAAACACAAACAAAACACGCTGATCATCACACACACACTCACACAGAACACACACACATAAACACAAACAAAACACGCTGATCATCACACACACACTCACACAGAACACACACACATAAACACAAACAAAACACGCTGATCATCACACACACACTCAAAACACACACACAAACACAAACAAAACACGCTGATCATCACACACACTCAAAACACACACACATAAACACAAACAAAACACGCTGATCATCACACACACACTCACACAGAACACACACACATAAACACAAACAAAACACGCTGATCATCACACACACACTCAAAACACACACACATAAACACAAACAAAACACGCTGATCATCACACACACACACACTCAAAACACACACACATAAACACAAACAAAACACGCTGATCATCACACACACACACACTCAAAACACACACACATAAACACAAACAAAACACGCTGATCATCACACACACACACACTCAAAACACACACACACATAAACACAAACAAAACACGCTGATCATCACACACACACACACTCAAAACACACACACACATAAACACAAACAAAACACGCTGATCATCACACACACACACACTCAAAACACACACACACATAAACACAAACAAAACACGCTGATCATCACACACACACTCAAAACACACACACATAAACACAAACAAAACACGCTGATCATCACACACACACTCACACAGAACACACACACATAAACACAAACAAAACACGCTGATCATCACACACACACTCAAAACACACACACATAAACACAAACAAAACACGCTGATCATCACACACACACACACTCAAAACACACACACATAAACACAAACAAAACACGCTGATCATCACACACACACTCACACAGAACACACACACATAAACACAAACAAAACACGCTGATCATCACACACACACTCAAAACACACACACATAAACACAAACAAAACACGCTGATCATCACACACACACACACTCAAAACACACACACAAACACAAACAAAACACGCTGATCATCACACACACACTCACACAGAACACACACACATAAACACAAACAAAACACGCTGATCATCACACACACACACACTCAAAACACACACACATAAACACAAACAAAACACGCTGATCATCACACACACACACACTCAAAACACACACACATAAACACAAACAAAACACGCTGATCATCACACACACACACACTCAAAACACACACACATAAACACAAACAAAACACGCTGATCATCACACACACACACACTCAAAACACACACACACAAACACAAACAAAACACGCTGATCATCACACACACACTCACACAGAACACACACACATAAACACAAACAAAACACGCTGATCATCACACACACACTCACACAGAACACACACACATAAACACAAACAAAACACGCTGATCATCACACACACACACACTCAAAACACACACACATAAACACAAACAAAACACGCTGATCATCACACACACACACACTCAAAACACACACACATAAACACAAACAAAACACGCTGATCATCACACACACACACACTCAAAACACACACACATAAACACAAACAAAACACGCTGATCATCACACACACACACACTCAAAACACACACACATAAACACAAACAAAACACGCTGATCATCACACACACACACACACTCAAAACACACACACAAACACAAACAAAACACGCTGATCATCACACACACACACTCAAAACACACACACATAAACACAAACAAAACACGCTGATCATCACACACACACACACTCAAAACACACACACATAAACACAAACAAAACACGCTGATCATCACACACACACACTCACACAGAACACACACACATAAACACAAACAAAACACGCTGATCATCACACACACACACACACTCAAAACACACACACAAACACAAACAAAACACGCTGATCATCACACACACACACTCAAAACACACACACATAAACACAAACAAAACACGCTGATCATCACACACACACACACTCAAAACACACACACATAAACACAAACAAAACACGCTGATCATCACACACACACACACTCAAAACACACACACATAAACAAACAAAACACGCTGATCATCACACACACACTCACACAGAACACACACACATAAACACAAACAAAACACGCTGATCATCACACACACACTCACACAGAACACACACACATAAACACAAACAAAACACGCTGATCATCACACACACACACACTCAAAACACACACACATAAACACAAACAAAACACGCTGATCATCACACACACACTCACACAGAACACACACACATAAACACAAACAAAACACGCTGATCATCACACACACACTCAAAACACACACACATAAACACAAACAAAACACACTGATCATCACACACACACTCACACAGAACACACACACATGAACACAAACAAAACACGCTGATCATCACACACACACACACTCAAAACACACACACATAAACACAAACAAAACACGCTGATCATCACACACACACTCACTCAAAACACACACACATAAACACAAACAAAACACGCTGATCATCACACACACACACACTCAAAACACACACACATAAACACAAACAAAACACGCTGATCATCACACACACACACACTCAAAACACACACACATAAACACAAACAAAACACGCTGATCATCACACACACACTCACACAGAACACACACACATAAACACAAACAAAACACGCTGATCATCACACACACACTCACACAGAACACACACACATAAACACAAACAAAACACGCTGATCATCACACACACACTCACACAGAACACACACATAAACACAAACAAAACACGCTGATCATCACACATACACTCACACAGAACACACACACATAAACACAAACAAAACACGCTGATCATCACACACACACTCAAAACACACACACACATAAACACAAACAAAACACGCTGATCATCACACACACACACACTCAAAACACACACACATAAACACAAACAAAACACGCTGATCATCACACACACACTCACACAGAACACACACACATAAACACAAACAAAACACGCTGATCATCACACACACACTCACACAGAACACACACACATAAACACAAACAAAACACGCTGATCATCACACACACTCACACAGAACACACACACATAAACACAAACAAAACATGCTGATCATCACACACACACTCAAAACACACACACATAAACACAAACAAAACACGCTGATCATCACACACACACTCACACAGAACACACACACATAAACACAAACAAAACACGCTGATCATCACACACACACACACTCAAAACACACACACATAAACACAAACAAAACATGCTGATCATCACACACACACTCAAAACACACACACATAAACACAAACAAAACACGCTGATCATCACACACACACACACTCAAAACACACACACATAAACACAAACAAAACACGCTGATCATCACACACACACTCACACAGAACACACACACATAAACACAAACAAAACACGCTGATCATCACACACACACTCACACAGAACACACACACATAAACACAAACAAAACACGCTGATCATCACACACACACTCAAAACACACACACATAAACACAAACAAAACACGCTGATCATCACACACACACTCAAAACACACACACATAAACACAAACAAAACACGCTGATCATCACACACACACACACTCAAAACACACACACATAAACACGAACAAAACACGCTGATCATCACACACACACACACACTCAAAACACACACACAAACACAAACAAAACACGCTGATCATCACACACACACTCACACAGAACACACACACATAAACACAAACAAAACACGCTGATCATCACACACACACACTCACTCAAAACACACGCACATAAACACAAACAAAACACGCTGATCATCACACACACACACACTCAAAACACACACACATAAACACAAACAAAACACGCTGATCATCACACACACACTCACACAGAACACACACACATAAACACAAACAAAACACGCTGATCATCACACACACACACACAGAACACACACACATAAACACAAACAAAACACGCTGATCATCACACACACACTCAAAACACACACACATAAACACAAACAAAACACACTGAGCATCACACACACACTCACACAGAACACACACACATGAACACAAACAAAACACGCTGATCATCACACACACACACACTCAAAACACACACACATAAACACAAACAAAACACGCTGATCATCACACACACACTCACTCAAAACACACACACATAAACACAAACAAAACACGCTGATCATCACACACACACACACTCAAAACACACACACATAAACACAAACAAAACACGCTGATCATCACACACACACACACTCAAAACACACACACATAAACACAAACAAAACACGCTGATCATCACACACACACTCACACAGAACACACACACATAAACACACACACATAAACACAAACAAAACACGCTGATCATCAAACACACACTCACACAGAACACACACACAAACACAAACAAAACACGCTGATCATCACACACACACACACACTCAAAACACACACACATAAACACAAACAAAACACGCTGATCATCACACATACACTCACACAGAACACACACACATAAACACAAACAAAACACGCTGATCATCACACACACACTCAAAACACACACACACATAAACACAAACAAAACACGCTGATCATCACACACACACACACTCAAAACACACACACATAAACACAAACAAAACACGCTGATCATCACACACACACTCACACAGAACACACACACATAAACACAAACAAAACACGCTGATCATCACACACACACTCACACAGAACACACACACATAAACACAAACAAAACACGCTGATCATCACACACACTCACACAGAACACACACACATAAACACAAACAAAACACGCTGATCATCACACACACACTCACACAGAACACACACACATAAACACAAACAAAACATGCTGATCATCACACACACACTCAAAACACACACACATAAACACAAACAAAACACGCTGATCATCACACACACACTCACACAGAACACACACACATAAACACAAACAAAACACGCTGATCATCACACACACACACACTCAAAACACACACACATAAACACAAACAAAACATGCTGATCATCACACACACACTCAAAACACACACACATAAACACAAACAAAACACGCTGATCATCACACACACACTCACACAGAACACACACACATAAACACAAACAAAACACGCTGATCATCACACACACACACACTCAAAACACACACACATAAACACAAACAAAACACGCTGATCATCACACACACACTCACTCAAAACACACACACATAAACACAAACAAAACACGCTGATCATCACACACACACACACTCAAAACACACACACATAAACACAAACAAAACACGCTGATCATCACACACACACACACTCAAAACACACACACATAAACACAAACAAAACACGCTGATCATCACACACACACTCACACAGAACACACACACATAAACACACACACATAAACACAAACAAAACACGCTGATCATCAAACACACACTCACACAGAACACACACACAAACACAAACAAAACACGCTGATCATCACACACACACACACACTCAAAACACACACACATAAACACAAACAAAACACGCTGATCATCACACATACACTCACACAGAAC
Organism: Hemibagrus wyckioides; assembly: GCF_019097595.1. Lineage (NCBI taxonomy): Eukaryota > Metazoa > Chordata > Actinopteri > Siluriformes > Bagridae > Hemibagrus > Hemibagrus wyckioides. The sequence continues at coordinate 22,985,849 of NC_080728.1, forward strand.
ACACACACATAAACACAAACAAAACACGCTGATCATCACACACACACTCAAAACACACACACACATAAACACAAACAAAACACGCTGATCATCACACACACACACACTCAAAACACACACACATAAACACAAACAAAACACGCTGATCATCACACACACACTCACACAGAACACACACACATAAACACAAACAAAACACGCTGATCATCACACACACACTCACACAGAACACACACACATAAACACAAACAAAACACGCTGATCATCACACACACTCACACAGAACACACACACATAAACACAAACAAAACACGCTGATCATCACACACACACTCACACAGAACACACACACATAAACACAAACAAAACATGCTGATCATCACACACACACTCAAAACACACACACATAAACACAAACAAAACACGCTGATCATCACACACACACTCACACAGAACACACACACATAAACACAAACAAAACACGCTGATCATCACACACACACACACTCAAAACACACACACATAAACACAAACAAAACATGCTGATCATCACACACACACTCAAAACACACACACATAAACACAAACAAAACACGCTGATCATCACACACACACTCAAAACACACACACATAAACACAAACAAAACACGCTGATCATCACACACACACTCACACAGAACACACACACATAAACACAAACAAAACACGCTGATCATCACACACACACTCACACAGAACACACACACATAAACACAAACAAAACACGCTGATCATCACACACACACTCAAAACACACACACATAAACACAAACAAAACACGCTGATCATCACACACACACACACTCAAAACACACACACAAACACAAACAAAACACGCTGATCATCACACACACACTCACACAGAACACACACACATAAACACAAACAAAACACGCTGATCATCACACACACACACACTCAAAACACACACACATAAACACAAACAAAACACGCTGATCATCACACACACACACACTCAAAACACACACACATAAACACAAACAAAACACGCTGATCATCACACACACACACACTCAAAACACACACACATAAACACAAACAAAACACGCTGATCATCACACACACACACACTCAAAACACACACACACAAACACAAACAAAACTCGCTGATCATCACACACACACTCACACAGAACACACACACATAAACACAAACAAAACACGCTGATCATCACACACACACTCACACAGAACACACACACATAAACACAAACAAAACACGCTGATCATCACACACACACACACTCAAAACACACACACATAAACACAAACAAAACACGCTGATCATCACACACACACACACTCAAAACACACACACATAAACACAAACAAAACACGCTGATCATCACACACACACACACTCAAAACACACACACATAAACACAAACAAAACACGCTGATCATCACACACACACACACTCAAAACACACACACATAAACACAAACAAAACACGCTGATCATCACACACACACACACACTCAAAACACACACACAAACACAAACAAAACACGCTGATCATCACACACACACACTCAAAACACACACACATAAACACAAACAAAACACGCTGATCATCACACACACACACACTCAAAACACACACACATAAACACAAACAAAACACGCTGATCATCACACACACACACACTCAAAACACACACACATAAACAAACAAAACACGCTGATCATCACACACACACTCACACAGAACACACACACATAAACACAAACAAAACACGCTGATCATCACACACACACTCACACAGAACACACACACATAAACACAAACAAAACACGCTGATCATCACACACACACACACTCAAAACACACACACATAAACACAAACAAAACACGCTGATCATCACACACACACTCACACAGAACACACACACATAAACACAAACAAAACACGCTGATCATCACACACACACTCAAAACACACACACATAAACACAAACAAAACACACTGATCATCACACACACACTCACACAGAACACACACACATGAACACAAACAAAACACGCTGATCATCACACACACACACACTCAAAACACACACACATAAACACAAACAAAACACGCTGATCATCACACACACACTCACTCAAAACACACACACATAAACACAAACAAAACACGCTGATCATCACACACACACACACTCAAAACACACACACATAAACACAAACAAAACACGCTGATCATCACACACACACACACTCAAAACACACACACATAAACACAAACAAAACACGCTGATCATCACACACACACTCACACAGAACACACACACATAAACACACACACATAAACACAAACAAAACACGCTGATCATCACACACACACTCACACAGAACACACACACAAACACAAACAAAACACGCTGATCATCACACACACACTCACTCAAAACACACACACATAAACACAAACAAAACACGCTGATCATCACACATACACTCACACAGAACACACACACATAAACACAAACAAAACACGCTGATCATCACACACACACTCAAAACACACACACACATAAACACAAACAAAACACGCTGATCATCACACACACACACACTCAAAACACACACACATAAACACAAACAAAACACGCTGATCATCACACACACACTCACACAGAACACACACACATAAACACAAACAAAACACGCTGATCATCACACACACACTCACACAGAACACACACACATAAACACAAACAAAACACGCTGATCATCACACACACTCACACAGAACACACACACATAAACACAAACAAAACATGCTGATCATCACACACACACTCAAAACACACACACATAAACACAAACAAAACACGCTGATCATCACACACACACTCACACAGAACACACACACATAAACACAAACAAAACACGCTGATCATCACACACACACACACTCAAAACACACACACATAAACACAAACAAAACATGCTGATCATCACACACACACTCAAAACACACACACATAAACACAAACAAAACACGCTGATCATCACACACACACTCAAAACACACACACATAAACACAAACAAAACACGCTGATCATCACACACACACTCACACAGAACACACACACATAAACACAAACAAAACACGCTGATCATCACACACACACACACTCAAAACACACACACACATAAACACAAACAAAACACGCTGATCATCACACACACACACACACTCAAAACACACACACATAAACACAAACAAAACACGCTGATCATCACACATACACTCACACAGAACACACACACATAAACACAAACAAAACACGCTGATCATCACACACACACTCAAAACACACACACACATAAACACAAACAAAACACGCTGATCATCACACACACACACACTCAAAACACACACACATAAACACAAACAAAACACGCTGATCATCACACACACACTCACACAGAACACACACACATAAACACAAACAAAACACGCTGATCATCACACACACACTCACACAGAACACACACACATAAACACAAACAAAACACGCTGATCATCACACACACTCACACAGAACACACACACATAAACACAAACAAAACATGCTGATCATCACACACACACTCACACAGAACACACACACATAAACACAAACAAAACACGCTGATCATCACACACACACTCACACAGAACACACACACATAAACACAAACAAAACACGCTGATCATCACACACACACTCACTCAAAACACACACACATAAACACAAACAAAACACGCTGATCATCACACACACACTCACACAGAACACACACACATAAACACAAACAAAACACGCTGATCATCACACACACACTCACACAGAACACACACACATAAACACAAACAAAACATGCTGATCATCACACACACACTCAAAACACACACACATAAACACAAACAAAACACGCTGATCATCACACACACACTCACACAGAACACACACACATAAACACAAACAAAACACGCTGATCATCACACACACACACACTCAAAACACACACACATAAACACAAACAAAACATGCTGATCATCACACACACACTCAAAACACACACACATAAACACAAACAAAACACGCTGATCATCACACACACACTCAAAACACACACACATAAACACAAACAAAACACGCTGATCATCACACACACACTCACACAGAACACACACACATAAACACAAACAAAACACGCTGATCATCACACACACACTCACACAGAACACACACACATAAACACAAACAAAACACGCTGATCATCACACACACACTCAAAACACACACACATAAACACAAACAAAACACGCTGATCATCACACACACACACACTCAAAACACACACACAAACACAAACAAAACACGCTGATCATCACACACACACTCACACAGAACACACACACATAAACACAAACAAAACACGCTGATCATCACACACACACACACTCAAAACACACACACATAAACACAAACAAAACACGCTGATCATCACACACACACACACTCAAAACACACACACATAAACACAAACAAAACACGCTGATCATCACACACACACACACTCAAAACACACACACATAAACACAAACAAAACACGCTGATCATCACACACACACACACTCAAAACACACACACACAAACACAAACAAAACACGCTGATCATCACACACACACTCACACAGAACACACACACATAAACACAAACAAAACACGCTGATCATCACACACACACTCACACAGAACACACACACATAAACACAAACAAAACACGCTGATCATCACACACACACACACTCAAAACACACACACATAAACACAAACAAAACACGCTGATCATCACACACACACACACTCAAAACACACACACATAAACACAAACAAAACACGCTGATCATCACACACACACACACTCAAAACACACACACATAAACACAAACAAAACACGCTGATCATCACACACACACACACTCAAAACACACACACATAAACACAAACAAAACACGCTGATCATCACACACACACACACACTCAAAACACACACACAAACACAAACAAAACACGCTGATCATCACACACACACACTCAAAACACACACACATAAACACAAACAAAACACGCTGATCATCACACACACACACACTCAAAACACACACACATAAACACAAACAAAACACGCTGATCATCACACACACACACACTCAAAACACACACACATAAACAAACAAAACACGCTGATCATCACACACACACTCACACAGAACACACACACATAAACACAAACAAAACACGCTGATCATCACACACACACTCACACAGAACACACACACATAAACACAAACAAAACACGCTGATCATCACACACACACACACTCAAAACACACACACATAAACACAAACAAAACACGCTGATCATCACACACACACTCACACAGAACACACACACATAAACACAAACAAAACACGCTGATCATCACACACACACTCAAAACACACACACATAAACACAAACAAAACACGCTGATCATCACACACACACACACTCAAAACACACACACAAACACAAACAAAACACGCTGATCATCACACACACACTCACACAGAACACACACACATAAACACAAACAAAACACGCTGATCATCACACACACACACACTCAAAACACACACACATAAACACAAACAAAACACGCTGATCATCACACACACACACACTCAAAACACACACACATAAACACAAACAAAACACGCTGATCATCACACACACACACACTCAAAACACACACACATAAACACAAACAAAACACGCTGATCATCACACACACACACACTCAAAACACACACACACAAACACAAACAAAACACGCTGATCATCACACACACACTCACACAGAACACACACACATAAACACAAACAAAACACGCTGATCATCACACACACACTCACACAGAACACACACACATAAACACAAACAAAACACGCTGATCATCACACACACACACACTCAAAACACACACACATAAACACAAACAAAACACGCTGATCATCACACACACACACACTCAAAACACACACACATAAACACAAACAAAACACGCTGATCATCACACACACACACACTCAAAACACACACACATAAACACAAACAAAACACGCTGATCATCACACACACACACACTCAAAACACACACACATAAACACAAACAAAACACGCTGATCATCACACACACACACACACTCAAAACACACACACAAACACAAACAAAACACGCTGATCATCACACACACACACTCAAAACACACACACATAAACACAAACAAAACACGCTGATCATCACACACACACACACTCAAAACACACACACATAAACACAAACAAAACACGCTGATCATCACACACACACACACTCAAAACACACACACATAAACAAACAAAACACGCTGATCATCACACACACACTCACACAGAACACACACACATAAACACAAACAAAACACGCTGATCATCACACACACACTCACACAGAACACACACACATAAACACAAACAAAACACGCTGATCATCACACACACACTCAAAACACACACACATAAACACAAACAAAACACACTGATCATCACACACACACACACTCAAAACACACACACATAAACACAAACAAAACACGCTGATCATCACACACACACTCACACAGAACACACACACATGAACACAAACAAAACACGCTGATCATCACACACACACACACTCAAAACACACACACATAAACACAAACAAAACACGCTGATCATCACACACACACTCACTCAAAACACACACACATAAACACAAACAAAACACGCTGATCATCACACACACACACACTCAAAACACACACACATAAACACAAACAAAACACGCTGATCATCACACACACACACACTCAAAACACACACACATAAACACAAACAAAACACGCTGATCATCACACACACACTCACACAGAACACACACACATAAACACACACACATAAACACAAACAAAACACGCTGATCATCACACACACACTCACACAGAACACACACACAAACACAAACAAAACACGCTGATCATCACACACACACACACACTCAAAACACACACACATAAACACAAACAAAACACGCTGATCATCACACATACACTCACACAGAACACACACACATAAACACAAACAAAACACGCTGATCATCACACACACACTCAAAACACACACACACATAAACACAAACAAAACACGCTGATCATCACACACACACACACTCAAAACACACACACATAAACACAAACAAAACACGCTGATCATCACACACACACTCACACAGAACACACACACATAAACACAAACAAAACACGCTGATCATCACACACACACTCACACAGAACACACACACATAAACACAAACAAAACACGCTGATCATCACACACACTCACACAGAACACACACACATAAACACAAACAAAACATGCTGATCATCACACACACACTCAAAACACACACACATAAACACAAACAAAACACGCTGATCATCACACACACACTCACACAGAACACACACACATAAACACAAACAAAACACGCTGATCATCACACACACACACACTCAAAACACACACACATAAACACAAACAAAACATGCTGATCATCACACACACACTCAAAACACACACACATAAACACAAACAAAACACGCTGATCATCACACACACACTCAAAACACACACACAAACACAAACAAAACACGCTGATCATCACACACACACTCACACAGAACACACACACATAAACACAAACAAAACACGCTGATCATCACACACACACACACTCAAAACACACACACACATAAACACAAACAAAACACGCTGATCATCACACACACACACACACTCAAAACACACACACATAAACACAAACAAAACACGCTGATCATCACACATACACTCACACAGAACACACACACATAAACACAAACAAAACACGCTGATCATCACACACACACTCAAAACACACACACACATAAACACAAACAAAACACGCTGATCATCACACACACACACACTCAAAACACACACACATAAACACAAACAAAACACGCTGATCATCACACACACACTCACACAGAACACACACACATAAACACAAACAAAACACGCTGATCATCACACACACACTCACACAGAACACACACACATAAACACAAACAAAACACGCTGATCATCACACACACTCACACAGAACACACACACATAAACACAAACAAAACATGCTGATCATCACACACACACTCACACAGAACACACACACATAAACACAAACAAAACACGCTGATCATCACACACACACTCACACAGAACACACACACATAAACACAAACAAAACACGCTGATCATCACACACACACTCACTCAAAACACACACACATAAACACAAACAAAACACGCTGATCATCACACACACACTCACACAGAACACACACACATAAACACAAACAAAACACGCTGATCATCACACACACACTCACACAGAACACACACACATAAACACAAACAAAACACGCTGATCATCACACACACACTCACACAGAACACACACACATAAACACAAACAAAACACGCTGATCATCACACACACTCACACAGAACACACACACATAAACACAAACAAAACACGCTGATCATCACACACACACTCACTCAAAACACACACACATAAACACAAACAAAACACGCTGATCATCACACACACACTCACACAGAACACACACACATAAACACAAACAAAACACGCTGATCATCACACACACACTCACACAGAACACACACACATAAACACAAACAAAACACGCTGATCATCACACACACTCACACAGAACACACACACATAAACACAAACAAAACATGCTGATCATCACACACACACTCACTCAAAACACACACACATAAACACAAACAAAACACGCTGATCATCACACACACACTCACACAGAACACACACACATAAACACAAACAAAACACGCTGATCATCACACACACACTCACACAGAACACACACACATAAACACAAACAAAACACGCTGATCATCACACACACTCACACAGAACACACACACATAAACACAAACAAAACATGCTGATCATCACACACACACTCACTCAAAACACACACACATAAACACAAACAAAACACGCTGATCATCACACACACACTCACACAGAACACACACACATAAACACAAACAAAACACGCTGATCATCACACACACACTCACACAGAACACACACACATAAACACAAACAAAACACGCTGATCATCACACACACTCACACAGAACACACACACATAAACACAAACAAAACATGCTGATCATCACACACACACTCAAAACACACACACATAAACACAAACAAAACACGCTGATCATCACACACACACTCAAAACACACACACATAAACACAAACAAAACACGCTGATCATCACACACACACTCACACAGAACACACACACATAAACACAAACAAAACACGCTGATCATCACACACACACACACTCAAAACACACACACATAAACACAAACAAAACACGCTGATCATCACACACACACTCACACAGAACACACACACATAAACACAAACAAAACACGCTGATCATCACACACACACACACTCAAAACACACACACATAAACACAAACAAAACACGCTGATCATCACACACACACTCACACAGAACACACACACATAAACACAAACAAAACACGCTGATCATCACACACACACTCACACAGAACACACACACATAAACACAAACAAAACACGCTGATCATCACACACACACTCACACAGAACACACACACATAAACACAAACAAAACACGCTGATCATCACACACACACACACTCAAAACACACACACATAAACACAAACAAAACACGCTGATCATCACACACACACTCACACAGAACACACACACATAAACACAAACAAAACACGCTGATCATCACACACACACTCAAAACACACACACATAAACACAAACAAAACACACTGATCATCACACACACACTCACACAGAACACACACACATGAACACAAACAAAACACGCTGATCATCACACACACACACACTCAAAACACACACACATAAACACAAACAAAACACGCTGATCATCACACACACACTCACTCAAAACACACACACATAAACACAAACAAAACACGCTGATCATCACACACACACACACTCAAAACACACACACATAAACACAAACAAAACACGCTGATCATCACACACACACTCACACAGAACACACACACATAAACACACACACATAAACACAAACAAAACACGCTGATCATCACACACACACTCACACAGAACACACACACAAACACAAACAAAACACGCTGATCATCACACACACACACACACTCAAAACACACACACATAAACACAAACAAAACACGCTGATCATCACACATACACTCACACAGAACACACACACATAAACACAAACAAAACACGCTGATCATCACACACACACTCAAAACACACACACACATAAACACAAACAAAACACGCTGATCATCACACACACACACACTCAAAACACACACACATAAACACAAACAAAACACGCTGATCATCACACACACACTCACACAGAACACACACACATAAACACAAACAAAACACGCTGATCATCACACACACACTCACACAGAACACACACACATAAACACAAACAAAACACGCTGATCATCACACACACTCACACAGAACACACACACATAAACACAAACAAAACATGCTGATCATCACACACACACTCAAAACACACACACATAAACACAAACAAAACACGCTGATCATCACACACACACTCACACAGAACACACACACATAAACACAAACAAAACACGCTGATCATCACACACACACACACTCAAACACACACACACATAAACACAAACAAAACATGCTGATCATCACACACACACTCAAAACACACACACATAAACACAAACAAAACACGCTGATCATCACACACACACTCAAAACACACACACATAAACACAAACAAAACACGCTGATCATCACACACACACTCACACAGAACACACACACATAAACACAAACAAAACACGCTGATCATCACACACACACACACTCAAAACACACACACACATAAACACAAACAAAACACGCTGATCATCACACACACACACACACTCAAAACACACACACATAAACACAAACAAAACACGCTGATCATCACACATACACTCACACAGAACACACACACATAAACACAAACAAAACACGCTGATCATCACACACACACTCAAAACACACACACACATAAACACAAACAAAACACGCTGATCATCACACACACACACACTCAAAACACACACACATAAACACAAACAAAACACGCTGATCATCACACACACACTCACACAGAACACACACACATAAACACAAACAAAACACGCTGATCATCACACACACACTCACACAGAACACACACACATAAACACAAACAAAACACGCTGATCATCACACACACTCACACAGAACACACACACATAAACACAAACAAAACATGCTGATCATCACACACACACTCACACAGAACACACACACATAAACACAAACAAAACACGCTGATCATCACACACACACTCACACAGAACACACACACATAAACACAAACAAAACACGCTGATCATCACACACACACTCACTCAAAACACACACACATAAACACAAACAAAACACGCTGATCATCACACACACACTCACACAGAACACACACACATAAACACAAACAAAACACGCTGATCATCACACACACACTCACACAGAACACACACACATAAACACAAACAAAACACGCTGATCATCACACACACACTCACACAGAACACACACACATAAACACAAACAAAACACGCTGATCATCACACACACTCACACAGAACACACACACATAAACACAAACAAAACACGCTGATCATCACACACACACTCACTCAAAACACACACACATAAACACAAACAAAACACGCTGATCATCACACACACACTCACACAGAACACACACACATAAACACAAACAAAACACGCTGATCATCACACACACACTCACACAGAACACACACACATAAACACAAACAAAACACGCTGATCATCACACACACTCACACAGAACACACACACATAAACACAAACAAAACATGCTGATCATCACACACACACTCACTCAAAACACACACACATAAACACAAACAAAACACGCTGATCATCACACACACACTCACACAGAACACACACACATAAACACAAACAAAACACGCTGATCATCACACACACACTCACACAGAACACACACACATAAACACAAACAAAACACGCTGATCATCACACACACTCACACAGAACACACACACATAAACACAAACAAAACATGCTGATCATCACACACACACTCACTCAAAACACACACACATAAACACAAACAAAACACGCTGATCATCACACACACACTCACACAGAACACACACACATAAACACAAACAAAACACGCTGATCATCACACACACACTCACACAGAACACACACACATAAACACAAACAAAACACGCTGATCATCACACACACTCACACAGAACACACACACATAAACACAAACAAAACATGCTGATCATCACACACACACTCAAAACACACACACATAAACACAAACAAAACACGCTGATCATCACACACACACTCAAAACACACACACATAAACACAAACAAAACACGCTGATCATCACACACACACTCACACAGAACACACACACATAAACACAAACAAAACACGCTGATCATCACACACACACACACTCAAAACACACACACATAAACACAAACAAAACACGCTGATCATCACACACACACTCACACAGAACACACACACATAAACACAAACAAAACACGCTGATCATCACACACACACACACTCAAAACACACACACATAAACACAAACAAAACACGCTGATCATCACACACACACTCACACAGAACACACACACATAAACACAAACAAAACACGCTGATCATCACACACACACACACACTCAAAACACACACACAAACACAAACAAAACACGCTGATCATCACACACACACACACACTCAAAACACACACACAAACACAAACAAAACACGCTGATCATCACACACACACACACACAGAACACACACACATAAACACAAACAAAACACGCTGATCATCACACACACACACACACTCAAAACACACACACATAAACACAAACAAAACACGCTGATCATCACACACACACACACACTCAAAACACACACACATAAACACAAACAAAACACGCTGATCATCACACACACACACACACTCAAAACACACACACATAAACACAAACAAAACACGCTGATCATCACACACACACACACACTCAAAACACACACACAAACACAAACAAAACACGCTGATCATCACACACACACACACTCAAAACACACACACATAAACACAAACAAAACACGCTGATCATCACACACACACACACACTCAAAACACACACACATAAACACAAACAAAACACGCTGATCATCACACACACACACACTCAAAACACACACACATAAACACAAACAAAACACGCTGATCATCACACACACACTCACACAGAACACACACACATAAACACAAACAAAACACGCTGATCATCACACACACACTCAAAACACACACACATAAACACAAACAAAACACGCTGATCATCACACACACACTCACACAGAACACACACACATAAACACAAACAAAACACGCTGATCATCACACACACACACACACTCAAAACACACACACATAAACACAAACAAAACACGCTGATCATCACACACACACTCACACAGAACACACACACATAAACACAAACAAAACACGCTGATCATCACACACACACTCACACAGAACACACACACATAAACACAAACAAAACACGCTGATCATCACACACACACACACTCAAAACACACACACATAAACACAAACAAAACACGCTGATCATCACACACACACACACTCAAAACACACACACATAAACACAAACAAAACACGCTGATCATCACACACACACTCACACAGAACACACACACATAAACACAAACAAAACACGCTGATCATCACACACACACACACACTCAAAACACACACACATAAACACAAACAAAACACGCTGATCATCACACACACACACACTCAAAACACACACACATAAACACAAACAAAACACGCTGATCATCACACACACACACACTCAAAACACACACATATAAACACAAACAAAACACGCTGATCATCACACACACACACTCAAAACACACACACAAACACAAACAAAACACGCTGATCATCACACACACACACACACTCAAAACACACACACATAAACACAAACAAAACACGCTGATCATCACACACACACACACTCAAAACACACACACATAAACACAAACAAAACACGCTGATCATCACACACACACACACACTCAAAACACACACACATAAACACAAACAAAACACGCTGATCATCACACACACACACACTCAAAACACACACACATAAACACAAACAAAACACGCTGATCATCACACACACACTCACACAGAACACACACACATAAACACAAACAAAACACGCTGATCATCACACACACACACACACACTCAAAACACACACACATAAACACAAACAAAACACGCTGATCATCACACACACACACACACTCAAAACACACACACAAACACAAACAAAACACACTGATCATCACACACACACACACTCAAAACACACACACATAAACACAAACAAAACACGCTGATCATCACACACACACACACACTCAAAACACACACACATAAACACAAACAAAACACGCTGATCACACACACACTCACACAGAACACACACACATAAACACAAACAAAACACGCTGATCATCACACACACACACACTCAAAACACACACACATAAACACAAACAAAACACGCTGATCATCACACACACACTCACACAGAACACACACACATAAACACAAACAAAACACGCTGATCATCACACACACACACACTCAAAACACACACACATAAACACAAACAAAACACGCTGATCATCACACACACACACACACTCAAAACACACACACATAAACACAAACAAAACACGCTGATCATCACACACACACTCACACAGAACACACACACATAAACACAAACAAAACACGCTGATCATCACACACACACACACACACTCAAAACACACACACACATAAACACAAACAAAACACGCTGATCATCACACACACTCACACAGAACACACACACATAAACACAAACAAAACACGCTGATCATCACACACACACTCACACAGAACACACACACATAAACACAAACAAAACACGCTGATCATCACACACACACACACACTCAAAACACACACACATAAACACAAACAAAACACGCTGATCATCACACACACACTCACACAGAACACACACACATAAACACAAACAAAACACGCTGATCATCACACACACACACACTCAAAACACACACACAAACACAAACAAAACACGCTGATCATCACACACACACACACTCAAAACACACACACATAAACACAAACAAAACACGCTGATCATCACACACACACTCACACAGAACACACACACATAAACACAAACAAAACACGCTGATCATCACACACACACACACACTCAAAACACACACACATAAACACAAACAAAACACGCTGATCATCACACACACACACACACTCAAAACACACACACAAACACAAACAAAACACGCTGATCATCACACACACACACACACTCAAAACACACACACATAAACACAAACAAAACACGCTGATCATCACACACACACACACTCAAAACACACACACAAACACAAACAAAACACGCTGATCATCACACACACACACACACTCAAAACACACACACATAAACACAAACAAAACACGCTGATCATCACACACACACACACACACTCAAAACACACACACATAAACACAAACAAAACACGCTGATCATCACACACACACACACACTCAAAACACACACACAAACACAAACAAAACACACTGATCATCACACACACACACACACACTCAAAACACACACACATAAACACAAACAAAACACGCTGATCATCACACACACACACACACTCAAAACACACACACATAAACACAAACAAAACACGCTGATCATCACACACACACACACACACTCAAAACACACACACATAAACACAAACAAAACACGCTGATCATCACACACACACTCACACAGAACACACACACATAAACACAAACAAAACACGCTGATCATCACACACACACACACACACTCAAAACACACACACATAAACACAAACAAAACACGCTGATCATCACACACACACACACACTCAAAACACACACACAAACACAAACAAAACACGCTGATCATCACACACACACACACACTCAAAACACACACACATAAACACAAACAAAACACGCTGATCATCACACACACACTCACACAGAACACACACACAAACACAAACAAAACACGCTGATCATCACACACACACTCACACAGAACACACACACATAAACACAAACAAAACACACTGATCATCACACACACACACTCAAAACACACACACATAAACACAAACAAAACACGCTGATCATCACACACACACACACTCAAAACACACACACATAAACACAAACAAAACACGCTGATCATCACACACACACACACACACACACAGAACACACACACATAAACACAAACAAAACACGCTGATCATCACACACACACACACACACACACAGAACACACACACAAACACAAACAAAACACGCTGATCATCACACACACACTCACACAGAACACACACACATAAACACAAACAAAACACGCTGATCATCACACACACTCACACAGAACACACACACATAAACACAAACAAAACACGCTGATCATCACACACACACACACAGAACACACACACATAAACACAAACAAAACACGCTGATCATCACACACACACTCACACAGAACACACACACATAAACACAAACAAAACACGCTGATCATCACACACACACACACTCAAAACACACACACATAAACACAAACAAAACACGCTGATCATCACACACACACTCACACAGAACACACACACATAAACACAAACAAAACACGCTGATCATCACACACACACTCACACAGAACACACACACATAAACACAAACAAAACACGCTGATCATCACACACACACACACTCAAAACACACACACATAAACACAAACAAAACACGCTGATCATCACACACACACACACTCAAAACACACACACATAAACACAAACAAAACACGCTGATCATCACACACACACACACTCAAAACACACACACATAAACACAAACAAAACACGCTGATCATCACACACACACACACTCAAAACACACACACATAAACACAAACAAAACACGCTGATCATCACACACACACTCACACAGAACACACACACATAAACACAAACAAAACACGCTGATCATCACACACACACTCACACAGAACACACACACATAAACACAAACAAAACACGCTGATCATCACACACACACTCAAAACACACACACATAAACACAAACAAAACACGCTGATCATCACACACACACTCAAAACACACACACATAAACACAAACAAAACACGCTGATCATCACACACACACTCAAAACACACACACATAAACACAAACAAAACACGCTGATCATCACACACACACTCACACAGAACACACACACATAAACACAAACAAAACACGCTGATCATCACACACACACACACTCAAAACACACACACATAAACACAAACAAAACACGCTGATCATCACACACACACTCACACAGAACACACACACATAAACACAAACAAAACACGCTGATCATCACACACACACTCAAAACACACACACAAACACAAACAAAACACGCTGATCATCACACACACACACACTCAAAACACACACACATAAACACAAACAAAACACGCTGATCATCACACACACACACACTCAAAACACACACACATAAACACAAACAAAACACGCTGATCATCACACACACACTCAAAACACACACACATAAACACAAACAAAACACGCTGATCATCACACACACACTCACACAGAACACACACACATAAACACAAACAAAACACGCTGATCATCACACACACACTCACACAGAACACACACACATAAACACAAACAAAACACGCTGATCATCACACACACACACACACTCAAAACACACACACATAAACACAAACAAAACACGCTGATCATCACACACACACACACTCAAAACACACACACACATAAACACAAACAAAACACGCTGATCATCACACACACACTCACACAGAACACACACACATAAACACAAACAAAACACGCTGATCATCACACACACACTCACACAGAACACACACACATAAACACAAACAAAACACGCTGATCATCACACACACACACACACTCAAAACACACACACATAAACACAAACAAAACACGCTGATCATCACACACACACACACACTCAAAACACACACACATAAACACAAACAAAACACGCTGATCATCACACACACACTCACACAGAACACACACACATAAACACAAACAAAACACGCTGATCATCACACACACACTCACACAGAACACACACACATAAACACAAACAAAACACGCTGATCATCACACACACTCACACAGAACACACACACATAAACACAAACAAAACACGCTGATCATCACACACACACACACAGAACACACACACATAAACACAAACAAAACACGCTGATCATCACACACACACTCACACAGAACACACACATATAAACACAAACAAAACACGCTGATCATCACACACACACTCACACAGAACACACACACATAAACACAAACAAAACACGCTGATCATCACACACACACACACTCAAAACACACACACATAAACACAAACAAAACACGCTGATCATCACACACACACACACAGAACACACACACATAAACACAAACAAAACACGCTGATCATCACACACACACTCACACAGAACACACACATATAAACACAAACAAAACACGCTGATCATCACACACACACACACAGAACACACACACATAAACACAAACAAAACACGCTGATCATCACACACACACACACAGAACACACACACATAAACACAAACAAAACACGCTGATCATCACACACACACTCACACAGAACACACACATATAAACACAAACAAAACACGCTGATCATCACACACACACACACAGAACACACACACATAAACACAAACAAAACACGCTGATCATCACACACACACTCACACAGAACACACACATATAAACACAAACAAAACACGCTGATCATCACACACACACTCACACAGAACACACACACATAAACACAAACAAAACACGCTGATCATCACACACACACTCACACAGAACACACACACAAACACAAACAAAACACGCTGATCATCACACACACACACACTCAAAACACACACACATAAACACAAACAAAACACGCTGATCATCACACACACACACACTCAAAACACACACACATAAACACAAACAAAACACGCTGATCATCACACACACACACACACTCAAAACACACACACATAAACACAAACAAAACACGCTGATCATCACACACACACACACTCAAAACACACACATAAACACAAACAAAACACGCTGATCATCACACACACACTCACACAGAACACACACACATAAACACAAACAAAACACGCTGATCATCACACACACACTCACACAGAACACACACACATAAACACAAACAAAACACGCTGATCATCACACACACACACACACAGAACACACACACATAAACACAAACAAAACACGCTGATCATCACACACACACTCACACAGAACACACACATATAAACACAAACAAAACACGCTGATCATCACACACACACTCACACAGAACACACACACATAAACACAAACAAAACACGCTGATCATCACACACACACTCACACAGAACACACACACATAAACACAAACAAAACACGCTGATCATCACACACACACACACTCAAAACACACACACATAAACACAAACAAAACACGCTGATCATCACACACACACACACACACACAGAACACACACACATAAACACAAACAAAACACGCTGATCATCACACACACACTCACACAGAACACACACACATAAACACAAACAAAACACGCTGATCATCACACACACACTCACACAGAACACACACACATAAACACAAACAAAACACGCTGATCATCACACACACACACACTCAAAACACACACACAAACACAAACAAAACACGCTGATCATCACACACACACTCACACAGAACACACACATATAAACACAAACAAAACACGCTGATCATCACACACACACTCACACAGAACACACACACATAAACACAAACAAAACACGCTGATCATCACACACACACACTCAAAACACACACACATAAACACAAACAAAACACGCTGATCATCACACACACACTCAAAACACACACACATAAACACAAACAAAACACGCTGATCATCACACACACACACACACTCAAAACACACACACATAAACACAAACAAAACACGCTGATCATCACACACACACTCACACAGAACACACACACATAAACACAAACAAAACACGCTGATCATCACACACACACACACACTCAAAACACACACACATAAACACAAACAAAACACGCTGATCATCACACACACACTCACACAGAACACACACACATAAACACAAACAAAACACGCTGATCATCACACACACACTCACACAGAACACACACACATAAACACAAACAAAACACGCTGATCATCACACACACACACACACTCAAAACACACACACATAAACACAAACAAAACACGCTGATCATCACACACACACTCACACAGAACACACACACATAAACACAAACAAAACACGCTGATCATCACACACACACACACTCAAAACACACACACATAAACACAAACAAAACACGCTGATCATCACACACACACTCACACAGAACACACACACATAAACACAAACAAAACACGCTGATCATCACACACACACTCACACAGAACACACACACATAAACACAAACAAAACACGCTGATCATCACACACACACACACACTCAAAACACACACACATAAACACAAACAAAACACGCTGATCATCACACACACACTCACACAGAACACACACACATAAACACAAACAAAACACGCTGATCATCACACACACACACACTCAAAACACACACACATAAACACAAACAAAACACGCTGATCATCACACACACACTCACACAGAACACACACACATAAACACAAACAAAACACGCTGATCATCACACACACACTCACACAGAACACACACACATAAACACAAACAAAACACGCTGATCATCACACACACACTCACACAGAACACACACACATAAACACAAACAAAACACGCTGATCATCACACACACACACTCAAAACACACACACACATAAACACAAACAAAACACGCTGATCATCACACACACACACTCAAAACACACACACACATAAACACAAACAAAACACGCTGATCATCACACACACACACACTCAAAACACACACACATAAACACAAACAAAACACGCTGATCATCACACACACACTCACACAGAACACACACACATAAACACAAACAAAACACGCTGATCATCACACACACACTCACACAGAACACACACACATAAACACAAACAAAACACGCTGATCATCACACACACACACACACTCAAAACACACACACATAAACACAAACAAAACACGCTGATCATCACACACACACTCACACAGAACACACACACATAAACACAAACAAAACACGCTGATCATCACACACACACACACTCAAAACACACACACATAAACACAAACAAAACACGCTGATCATCACACACACACTCACACAGAACACACACACATAAACACAAACAAAACACGCTGATCATCACACACACACTCACACAGAACACACACACATAAACACAAACAAAACACGCTGATCATCACACACACACTCACACAGAACACACACACATAAACACAAACAAAACACGCTGATCATCACACACACACTCACACAGAACACACACACATAAACACAAACAAAACACGCTGATCATCACACACACACACACACTCAAAACACACACACATAAACACAAACAAAACACGCTGATCATCACACACACACACACACTCAAAACACACACATATAAACACAAACAAAACACGCTGATCATCACACACACACTCACACAGAACACACACACATAAACACAAACAAAACACGCTGATCATCACACACACACTCACACAGAACACACACACATAAACACAAACAAAACACGCTGATCATCACACACACACTCACACAGAACACACACACATAAACACAAACAAAACACGCTGATCATCACACACACACACACACTCAAAACACACACACATAAACACAAACAAAACACGCTGATCATCACACACACACTCACACAGAACACACACACATAAACACAAACAAAACACGCTGATCATCACACACACACTCACACAGAACACACACACATAAACACAAACAAAACACACACTAATCACCAACACATAATAAAAACATAAAATGTAATCAATTATTAATTAAATGAATCATTTTGTTAAAATTGGAATGTTTTTTCAGACACATTAAGATAGATAGATAGATAGATAGATAGATAGATAGATAGATAGATAGATAGATAGATAGATAGATAGATAGATCACAGCAGTTCAACAGACAGTTAACATGCAATTATTTAGCCTAAAAATAGAAAGAAAGAATGTGAAGGAAAGAAAGAAATTTAAAAAAGACAAATAGTAATACACTAATAGCAATACAAATAGTAAAAGAAAGTAAAATTATATAAAATTATAAAATATTGCACATTGGAACATCACTGTAATGTGGTGTTGTAAAGTCTGACCGCCGCTGGTATGAATGACCTGAGGTAGCGCTCCTTCCTACACTGGGGGTGTAGCAGTCTGCTGCTGAAGGAGCTACACAGGAGCTCCACAGTCCCATACAGGGGGTGAGAGGTGTTGTTCATAATAGATCTCAGCTTGGCTAACATCCTCCTCTCACCCACCTCCTCCACCAGGTCCAGTGGGCAGCCCAGGACAGAGCTGGCTCTCCTAACCAGTCAGTTCAGTCTCTTCCTGTCCTGATCTGTACTGCCTCCCACCCAGCAGACTATGGTGTAGAGAATTGCGGCTGTGATGTATATTATAATATATAATAATTTCTGCTTTAAAATTAATTAAAAAAATTACAGTATGAGTGGGTGATGATTTTCAGAGTTGACTCAAATTCATATTTATGTTTAAATGGACATCTTTTTGTCACAGAGATAACCATACAGTGTGTGACATCTATAATCTACTGTAGATTACCTGTGTTATATAATTATATAATATATTATTATGTCAGTAACCCAGGTGAATAAATATATGTATATGTATAGGGAATGTAGGGGAAAAGCAAAGATGCAGCAACAAAGACCTCACAAACACACAGGACACACTAACAAAGACGTATTCATTCACAGACTTACAAAACAAAGCACAGAGTCACACTAGACACTGGTGTGATTAACAGTCAGGGGGACGTGGCTAACGGAGAGCGTGAAACGTTACCAGAATACAGATTTCTACAAGTGATACAGTACAGAAATTACAACATCGCATGTGTACAGTATATTAGTAAAGTACCAAAGGGTTTCCTCGACTGAGTAAGTAAGAATTATTCTCTTAAATGTAAGTGAATGTGTGAGATTTTATCCAGGTGTGTGTTCATTTTTCTCAGAATGTGTCTTCACCTTTGACTTAGAGTTACTTTTAAATTATAGGTTGTTGTTGATTTATTAATAATCATATAATCGCTGTGCAAAGTAAATTTCAATGCAAAGTTCATCCAAGTTTATAAAATATGAATATATTTCTGATCAAAGTCTAGAAATATAACAGGTGAAGTGTGTATCAATAGAAATAAGGTACTTCATTTGGTTAACGGTGTATTTCAGTAACCAATGTAGGAGATACACTATTAAAATATGAATATAAAATATGTTTCATTGGAAATCTTGTGTCTCTTAAACCGCCCTCAAACTATTTAGCAACACTAGTTTTCATATTATTCAGTGCTCTCAGTCAAATGGGTTTTTATGATCAGGTCTGTGCACTCTAGAACATTCTGATTCCCTTCAGAATTAGCAAGCACAATATAATCTTTTTACTAACACAATCCAGGCCTTATTTTTAAGTATTCAGTAGCAACCTTGGGCACACTTTTGGTGCTCTGCCACCTTAAAGGCCCAAGATCCAAAGTTCTGATTTCACCCCAGTGTTCAGACAGATGCTGGTAAGTGGATTGCAAGAGTGTCCTTCACATGCTGGCCATCAAACTAGCGTTGCACCTGCAAGTGGTGTCATCTAATGCTTGATTGCAGGCATCACAACCAGGACTCCAGTAACCCTAAAATCTGTAGGGTTTATTTATGCCGAGTTCACACTGCATTTTCAGAGTTACTGGATCACTGTTGTGTTCACACTGCACCGCTATCTGTGTTAGCATTCAGTCTGTGTTCACACTGCACCACTATCTGTGTTAGCATTCAGTCTCTGTGTTCACACTGCACCGCTATCTGTGTTAGCATTCAGTCTCTGTGTTCACACTGCACCGCTATCTGTGTTAGCATTCAGTCTGTGTTCACACTGCACCGCTATCTGTGTTAGCATTCAGTCTCTGTGTTCACACTGCACCGCTATCTGTGTTAGCATTCAGTCTGTGTTCACACTGCACCGCTATCTGTGTTAGCATTCAGTCTCTGTGTTCACACTGCACCACTATCTGTGTTAGCATTCAGTCTCTGTGTTCACACTGCACCGCTATCTGTGTTAGCATTCAGTCTCTGTGTTCACACTGCACCACTATCTGTGTTAGCATTCAGTCTCTGTGTTCACACTGCACCGCTATCTGTGTTAGCATTCAGTCTCTGTGTTCACACTGCACCACTATCTGTGTTAGCATTCAGTCTCTGTGTTCACACTGCACCGCTATCTGTGTTAGCATTCAGTCTCTGTGTTCACACTGCACCGCTATCTGTGTTAGCATTCAGTCTCTGTGTTCACACTGCACCGCTATCTGTGTTAGCATTCAGTCTCTGTGTTCACACTGCACCGCTATCTGTGTTAGCATTCAGTCTCTGTGTTCACACTGCACCGCTATCTGTGTTAGCATTCAGTCTCTGTGTTCACACTGCACCGCTATCTGTGTTAGCATTCAGTCTCTGTGTTCACACTGCACCGCTATCTGTGTTAGCATTCAGTCTCTGTGTTCACACTGTAAGGTGGATCGGAGACAGGAGGTTTCACACTGCATGACTTCACAATAGGAAGAATCGCCCACAACTCTGTCTGGTCCGCAAACTGTGTTTCACAACCGAATGTACGCCAGAAATAATAAGGAAATAACGCAAGATCACACGTGAGATCAGAGTTCTTGCGCGAGACTGATAATTGAACCCCGCAAAAAGTTTGCGAGCCAAATGATCAGTGCACTGATTTGCAGCAATAGGAAGAAAATAAAGAAAAAAAGATTATGGGGCAGGTAATTGTTAAGAAGACGTGGGGAACAAGGATTGTGCATTCTATAAAATCAAACAAGGACACTGCAAAATTTATTTATTCTGATATAACCAAGACATTTTTTTCTGATAAAAACCTCTAAACTCTATCAAACTAAAATATTGTGCTTTAACTGAAGCCATGCTTGCTGATATTGTGGTCTATAACTCCTCCCCGAACTGTCCGTTTGTTTTAAAGTCCAGTTTTAAGGTAAGGGCATCTACGTCACATCCATTCAGCTTTTTTTGTTTTTAGGAAGCGCAACACTGTATGTGTCAATTGTCTGTCTGCAGGTATGGTGTTTAAGAATTTTTAATAGGTGTGAAATATTTTTTTTTCTTTTTGTGTGGTTTTGCTCTCGAGTGATATGGCTGAGTGCATTGTGGGAGATTTCCTCCTCGAAAACTCAGATCCCATTTGGCATTATTTACTGGCCATGCTTCTGCACTTTGTAGGTTGATTTAGTGAAATTGGAACAAGAGGCGGGTCTTTCCCTTCCTCTTGTCCTCTCTCTTGGGCAGTGGTGGCTCAAGTGGTTAAGGCTCTGGGTCGTTGACCGGAAGATCAGGGGTTCAAGCCCCAGCACCGCCAAGTTGCCACTGTTGGGCCCTTGAGCAAGGCCCTTAACCCTCTCTGCTCCAGGGGCGCTGTATCATGGCTGACCCTGCGCTCTGACCCCAACCTCCAAGGATGGGATATGCGAAGAAAGAATTTCACTGTGCTGTAATGTATATGTGACAAATAAAGGCTGTTTCATTTCATTTCCTGACTCCAATGTCCACATTTTGGCTCCAGGAGCTCACAATGTGATTTCTGCCGACCCGGAAGCGAATATGTCTTTATCCTCATTGAGCTCTGAGGAGCTCGACATCGGCAGTGAGAGATTCAAGATTCAAGAAGCTTTTATTGTCATTTCAACCACATACAGCTGGCGCAGTACAGAGTGAAATGAAACAACGTTTCTCCAGGACCTGGTGCTACATAAACATACAACTACTAGTACAATACAAAACAACAAACAACACCACAGAGCTAGGACAGAAGTTTGTCTTAGCCACGTAAAGTGCACAGTGTGCAGCTAGGTGCAAACAGAGCATAGACAAGACAGTGCAAAAAAGACAATAAATACAATAAAGACAACACAAAAGAACACAGGACACTTAGCGCTGAAAGGAAATAAAAGAACGTGTACTGGAATGTAAGTGAAATAAAATAGATAAAGTGAAATGATGTAGAAAGAAAAGTATTGTGCAAAAATATTGTGCAAAAATACACAGCAGCGGTTGAGGTAGTGCAAATAGAATAAACATAAATATAACTATAGCAGCGGATGACAGGTAGAGGGAGTGCAGTAAGTAATGAACAGTATAAATTATGTGTGTGTGTGTTTGTGTCCACACAGTCAAGAGAGAGTGTGTGTATCTGTGTGTGAGAGAGACAGAGAGTTAATATACAGTTCAGTCCTGAGTGAGAATGTGTGTGTGTGTGTGTGTGTGTGTGTGAGAGAGAGTGTAGAACAGTTCAGTCCCGGGTGTTGAGGAGCCTAATGGCTTGAGGAAAGAAACTGTTACACAGTCTGGTTGTGAGGGCCCGGTACCTCTTTCCAGATGGCAGGAGGGTGAAGAGTGTGTGTGAGGGGTGTGTAAGAGTGTGTGAGGGGTGTGTGGGGTGTGTAAGAGTGTGTGTGAGGGGTGTGTGGGGTGTGTAAGAGTGTGTGTGAGGGGTGTGTGGGGTGTGTAAGAGTGTGTGTGAGGGGTGTGTGGGGTGTGTAAGAGTGTGTGTGAGGGGTGTGTGGGGTGTGTAAGAGTGTGTGTGAGGGGTGTGTGGGGTGTGTAAGAGTGTGTGTGAGGGGTGTGTGGGGTCAGCCACAATGCTGATGGCTTTGCGGATGCAGCGTGCGGTGTAAATGTCTGTGATAGAGGGGAGAGAGACTCTGATGATCTTCTCAGCTGTCCTCACTATCCTCTGAAGGGTCTTGTGATCTGAGACGGTGCAGTTCCCAAACCAGGCAGTGATGCAGCTGCTCAGGATGCTCTCGATGGTCCCTCTGTAGAACACAGTCAGGATGGGGGAAGGGAGATGGGCTTTCCTTAGCCTCCTCAGGAAGTAGAAGCACTGCTGGGCTTTCTTGGTGATGGAGCTGGTGTTGAGTGACCAGGTGAAGTTCTCCGCCAGATGGACACCAAGGAATTTGATGCTCTTGACGATCTCCACCGAGGATCCGTCGATGGACAGCGGAGAATGGTCACTCTGTGCTCTCCTGAAGTCAACAACCATCTCTTTGGTCTTGTCGACGTTCAGGGAGAGGTTGTTGGCTCTACACTATGCTGTTAGATGTTGCACCTCCTCTCTGTATGCTGACTCGTCGTTCTTACTGATGAGACCCACCACGGTCGTGTCATCGGAGAACTTGACGATGTGGTTGGATCTGTGCATTGCTGCACAGTCGTGAGTCAGCAGAGTGAACAGCAATGGACTGAGCACACAGCCCTGAGGTGCTCCAGTGCTCAGTGTGGTGGTGCTGGAGATACTGCTCCCGATCCGGACTGACTGAGGTCTCCCAGTCAGGAAATCCAGGATCCAGTTGCAGAGAGAGGTGTTCAGGCCCAGGAGACTCAGCTTCTTAACCAGCTGCTGAGGGATGATTGCGTTGAATGCTGAACTGAAATCTATGAACAGCATTCGAACGTAGGAGTCTTTGCAGTCCAGGTGTGTGAGGGCCAGATGGAGGGTTGTGGTGATGGCGTCTTCCGTGGAGCGGTTAGGACGATACGCAAACTGCAAAGGGTCCAGCGAGGGTGGTAGCTGTGACTTGATGTGCCTCATGACGAGCCTCTCGAAGCATTTCATCACGATTGGTGTGAGTGCAACGGGACGGTAGTCATTGAGGCAGGAAACCGTGGACTTCTTTGGCACAGGGACGATGGTCGTTGTCTTGAGGCACGTAGGGATGAAGGAGCTGCTCAGCGAGATGTTGAAGATGTCAGTGAAGACATCTGCTAGCTGCTCCGCACACTCCCTGAGAACTCTGCCAGGAATGTTGTCTGGTCCAGCGGACTTCCATGGGTTAACTCTGTATAGAGTTCTCCTCACATCAGCCGTGGTGAGACAGAGCACTGGGTCATTAGGAGGAGGGATGGTCTTCCTCGCTGTTGTGTTGTTCTGTGCCTCAAACCGAGCGTAGAAGTCGTTCAGCGCATCTGGAAGGGAGGCGTCACTGTCACAGGCAGGTGAAGTTGTCCTGTAGTTGGTGATCGCCTGAATGCCCTGCCACATGCGCCGGGAGTCTCTGCTGTTCTGGAAGTGGCCGTGGATTCTCTGGGCGTGTGCACACTTCGCCTCTCTGATGGCTCGGGACAGTTTGGCCCTTGCTGTTTTTAAGGCCGCCCTGTCCCCCGATCTGAAGGCAGAGTCTCTCGATTTCAGGAGAGCACGCACTTTCGCAGTCA
This sequence comes from Hemibagrus wyckioides, assembly GCF_019097595.1. Lineage (NCBI taxonomy): Eukaryota > Metazoa > Chordata > Actinopteri > Siluriformes > Bagridae > Hemibagrus > Hemibagrus wyckioides. Next base: position 23,015,338 of record NC_080728.1, read on the forward strand.
TCCACGGCTTCTGGTTGGAGCGTGTTGTGATGGTCTTGGAGACGGTCACGTCATTGATGCATTTCCCGATGTAGCCGGTCACTGATGCCGTGTATTCCTCCAAGTCAATAGAGTCGCCGTTGGTTGCAGCCTCCCTAAACATGTCCCAGTCAGTGCACTCAAAACAGTCCTGAAGAGCAGAGATGGCTCCTGCTGGCCAGGTTTTAACCTGTTTCAGAACCGGTTTAGAGCGGTCTGACGAGTGGTCTGTATGCTGGAATCAACATAACAGAGATGTGGTCTGAGTAGCCGAGGTGGGGGCGGGGCTCCGCACGATACGCGCCGGGAATGTTTGAATAAACAACATCCAGCGTGTTCGCCCCTCTCGTAGGAAAGTCCACATGCTGATGGAATTTAGGGAGCACTGTTCTGAGATTTGCATGATTGAAATCTCCGGCGATGATAAACAGTCAGTCGGGGTGAACATTCTGCAGCTCGCTAATAGCTCCGTACAGCTCACACAGAGCCTCCTTAGCATTAGCGCTGGGTGGAATGTACACTCCGATAATGAGAGTAGTGGTGAATTCCTGGGGTAAATAAAAAGGTCTGCATCTAACAGTTACAAACTCCACTACCGATGAGCAGTAGTTAGACACAGAGTCCTTACACCATTCCGTGTTGATGTAAACACACACGCCACCACCGCGAGTCTTACTGCACAGAGCTGCATTCCTGTCGGCACGAAACACGGTTAGTCCGGCTAGCTGAATGGCGGCGTCCGGAACTCTGTCGCTGAGCCACGTCTCCGTGAAAACAAAGACGCAGCAGTCTCTGAACTCACACCGTGTAGTTTGCTGGAGTCGGATGTAGTCCAGTTTATTATCCAGTGAGCAGACGTTGGACAAGATGATGGAAGGGAGTGCCGGCCGGCTAGGGTTGGTTGTTAGCCTAGCACGGACACCCACTCTTTTACCGCGCTTCCGCTTCCTCGAACAACGCTTGCGACGTCCTCTCTCCCGGCCACCGGCATCAGGCGACGCCGAGGATTGAAGGCCTGGACTTCGCAGCAAGCCGAGTTCGCGAAGTTTGCAGAGTAGTTCATCATGCAAGTTAGTAACTGCATGATTTCTGTACCGTAATATCGTCTGGCGGTCGTATACATGAACACCACTGTCTTTGGCGTCCATGCACTTTAAGTTTAGTGCTAAAACAAAAAGAAAGCACCATTTTGGTTCCGGAGTGGCCGCTGCGTGCTACTGCCGCGCCGCCATCTTGGAAACTCCTGAGGAATTCCTCTGTCGATTTGCCACCACAATCAGTGGCATTTGAGGAGCTCCTCAATTTTTTCCCCAGCCTCCTCTAATTATTCAGCCATTATGGGGCTGGATGAACATGGTTATGCACAAGGTGGAAGAGACGCTTGCGAGCTATCTCTCCCCTACATCACTGGCATTCCCTTGGGGGGAAGGCCTACATGGCAGTGGTCCAAGCTGGTGCATCCCTGCACACCCTGGTGGTTTTGCAGGCCCAGGCCCATTAGGCGAGACCTGACCTGACTGTTTTGGGATACCGGGGGGGGACAACATGACACCTCTTTCAGACAGCCTGGCAGCATGGAAACGACTGCCAGTTGTCTCTCAGTGGGTCCTAGATAACGTAGGGAAAGGGTACAGGATCCAGTTCGCCACCCGTCTTCTTCCATTTCAGGCAGTGTTGCCCACAATCATTGGCACACACCAAACTACGTTCCTCCAAGAGGAACTTCTCTCTTTTCTGAGAAAAGTGGCCATAGAAGATGTTCCCCTTCCAGATTGAGACTCGGGCTTTTACAGCCAGTATTTGTCATTCCCAAGAGAGACGGGGGGCTGCGTCCAATTTTGGACCTGCGGGCTCTGAACTCTGCCCTAATGACATTCAGGTTCAAGATGTTCACTATAAAACTGATCACATCATAGATCAGGTCAAAGGACTGGTTTGTGACGGTAGACCTCAAGGATGCCTATTTTCATATAGGTATTCAGCCAGAACACAAGAAGTTCCTGGAGTTCCATGGAGTCAGCCTCAGAGAAGTTTCTGTCCCTTAAGATGGCTCTGCTTTTAGCCTTAGCCTCCCTTAGGGTAGGGGATCTGCATGGTTTATCGGTTGCCACCGCCTGCCTGGAGTTTGCCCCGGCATGTCCAAGGCTATCTTGCACCCCAGGGCTGGATATGTCCTGACGGTGCCCATGATGGCCGGTCGTCCAGTCATGCTGCAGGCCTTTTGTCTTGACTCGGCCAAACAGGAGAGTTTGCACTTGCTCTGCCCAGTCAGAGCCCTTAAGACTTATGTCCACCACTCCAGCTCGTGGGGTAAGTCCCTCTCCATGTTTGTTTGCTTAGGAAGCCAGAAAAAGGCTAATCCGGTCTCCAAGCAGTGCTTGGCACACTGGGTGGTAGAGGCCATTACCCAGGCCTATGAGGCGCATGGTATTGCTTCACCTCTAAGGGTTAGGGCTCACTCCACTAGGGGTATCACCTCATCCAGTGCCTTGGCTAGGGATGTTAACCTCCAGAAGATTTGTGCTGCGGCAGGCTGGTCCTATCTGCACACATCAGGTTTTATAACCTGGACGCTGGTTATAAACGAGACGCTGCATCGCTGGCCACACCCCAAGCATCCTCTCGCGCTTCATTTAGACAAAAGGCAAGCTGAATGGATGTGACATAAATTCTCTAATGCCCATCACGTGTCCTATCCAATCCAATGAATTGGCATGTGTGGACATGGAGCTTCAGATACACTTCTTCGACAAAGTGTTCCCATAGCGTCAGTCATGACGCAACATTCCCTTCTCAGGGAACCAGGTTACATATGTAACCTGTTGTAGTTTTATGTTATTAAAGCAGTGCTTTATTTGAATCCCATGTATGGGTCTGACTCCATGGTGTGTAGGTGCATCTGGTGACCATGGAGCTCTGGGTTCGAGCCCCGCTTTGGGTGGAAAGACTGGTCATTACACCTGCTCTCTCATTGGCTGTAGGTCATGGCTGAGGTATTTTTCAGTCAGAACTCCTTTAACAATGCAGGATTTTGAGCCGCCGACAGGTCCAGATATTTAGCATGGCAGATATTTAACAGGCATCGGCGACTCATCTGCGACTCAGTCAGATTGCGGCTTTGGTAATTCACACTGCGCAATCACTCATCTCCGATTGTCCTTGATTTTGGGTATTTGTCTGTGATTTTGCAAAACTTATCAGCAGCTGAAAATCAGGGCTAAAATTGTGTAGTGTGAACTCAGCATTAATCTGTTTTGTAACTTCGTGGGGGTTATTAGGTTTGCTGTTTGTATGATCATCTGATATACTGGGAGCATTATGGTTCTGGTGACATACACTGGCTGTAAGTGCACAAGCCTTTTCAAGGCATCAATCCACAAAGTGGAAAAGAATGTATGGATGCACTGCAGCAGATTAGTAGCTGTTAAGTAGCATCATTAAAAATCCTTTCTGTTCTTATCAGTCGACTGTTTAACTTGAAAGCTGTGTTATTTTACCCCTCTTTGTGTGTGTGTGTGTGTGTGTGTGCATTACTTTTTATTTTAGGTGATCGTTTCTGACCCAAGATATGAAATCTTCAGAGAAATTTGCATTTGCCTGTTTTCTGTTTCAAGGTTTGTGAATGATTTATGTGTGCATTTTTAGAATAAAAGATTATTTGTTATAATAATACTTTGCGATGTGTGTGTGTTTGCAGCTGTTTTGTGTAGAGAATTCTTCATCAATCTTCCAGAAAGTATAGAAGCCCTGAAAGGCCTCTGTGTTCTCATCCCCTGCAATTTTGATTTTAAAGAACAATATGATGAAGAACTTCAATACAGTCCTAGAGGAGTCTGGTATAAAGGTGACAGTTTGGCAAAACACAAAGTCTTTTCTTCCAAAACTACAGAAGACAACAAGATTGATGGCAAAATTATAGGAGACCTCCAGAGGAAAAACTGCACCACCATCTTCTACAACATCAGTGAAAGTGACAGTGGAGAATATTACTTTAGAATAGTGTCTGGAAATCTAAAATATATTTATCCTTCTTCTTTTTATTTAAATGTCAGAGGTGAGAGCTGCAGCACAGTACATCAAGTTTGTAATTACACTAATGATGCACTGGAACACATTTAAAACTCATTTCTAATGTGATACTGTGTGTTTATCCCAGCATCTCCAATCAGCCCCTCAATAACACTGTATAAGGAGGATCAGGGGGAGGTGGAGGAACAGAATGAGGTGGTGGAGGGAACTTCAGTGAGTCTTGTTTGCTCTGCTCGTTCTCCGTGTCCCTTCAACCCCCCTATTTTTACATGGAACTTCCTGCCTGAGGAGCGGAGACAAATGCAGAAACACAACAACAAATTCAGCTCCTCTCAGCTGAACTTCAAAGCTACTCACCTGCATCATGGACTCACTTTCACCTGCACCACCACCTACCAGCTCCAGAACCAGAACAAATCAGCACAGAGCTCTCGCACTCTACATGTTCTGTGTAAGTGCATATTAAGTAATCTTTAATGATGGAAATATGGAAACTTCTAAATCCTGTTCCTCCTCCTTCAGATGGTCCTAGAAACACATCAGTATCAGTGTCTCCATCTGCTTCAGTGCTTTTGGGCAGTTCAGTGTCTCTGAGTTGCAGCAGTGATGCAAACCCAGCAGTGCTGGACTACATCTGGTACAGAGAGAACGGAGAGCAGATAGGAACCGGAAACCAACTTACAATCAGCAAGATTGTTTCTACACAGAGTGGTGTGTACTACTGTAGAGCTCAAAATCCCCATGGAGATCAGAAGTCATCTGTATTCCTGGATGTTCAGTGTGAGTACAGATCTGTGTTCTTGTAAGCTGGTCAAAGGGTGGATACATGGCGCTTGCCTTTTAACTGGTTTAACTTGCTTGTAAAGGTGCATTTTATTCTGCACTCAGTGTCCCAGACCATTTTCATGCATCAAATGCTTCTCATGTTGAAGTCATTTATGGTACCTTGGTGAACCTCATCGCAATATCATCCAGATAGTTATGGCCACCCATGGACATTAGATCTAAGAGGAGGGGACAGACAAAGGGGGTGTTGGGGTGTGTGTGAAATAATTTTTCAGGAAGTAAGGTAATATAAGGCAAGGAAAACAACATTCATAAAAAGTTACTGACAAAAAAATAATAGTAATAATACAACAAAATAAGGTTTTCATACATAACTGACATTTATCTGATGCAACTACAGTACAAGCAATATAGGAACAAGCATGGGTATAGATGGAGCATAATTGCAGTGCATCACAGGGTGCTGGGAAGATTGAGTTCATTGCCTCTAGAGAGGATTCCTGGACCATGCACAAGCTTTGCTAAGCTAGTGTAGGAGAAGTGTTAGCCTCCACTGGGAATAGTATTGAATATTTGTAAATGCACTTTTAGGAGCTCAGTTTAGGTGTGTAAACCACTGGACCTATTTGCCCTTCAGAAGACCCTGTGTGAAATATCTAGTGTTTTAGAGTCCATCTCTGTTGCCGAGGTTGCATAGTGTTTAGAAACTTTCATAATAACAAAGTAACAGGGATGAAATAGATTCAGCCAGAAATGTTGAAGTCACTGTACAAGGTTGCAGTCACATGCGTCTTCAATGGTTCAAGCAGATCTCGTGCAGTGGTTTTGGTCTTCAGGAAAAGTCTATGCCAGGGTTCTGTAGTGAAAACTACTAGTTGAATGTAGGTGTACCTGTATAGCTTTGTGTGAGGGGTCACAGGAGTAAGGTAATCTTTTGTGAATTTGTAGAAGGCCTGTGTTTGTATACTTTGACATCTGTTGTGGGAGGTACTACAAGATAACCAGGGTAACTTGGTCACTTCATAAAATTAATCATTTCTATGAACACAGTGAGAGTTGTGTGTGGATTCTCTGTGTTAAATCAAAGCCATTTTCTCTGATTTTCTCCACAAGAGCTGTATCAGGTACTTTCCAATGGACAGAGCTCCTGGGGGCAGTCTCTGGACATTCGAGAGATACTTTATCTCACAGTAGTGTTGGAAATATTTGGGGATACTACAGGAAGCGCTGGAAACTGTAGTTGGGAATAGAGAAGTCTGAGCTAACCTCTGCAGCCTGTTGTCTCCACAACCCTAAACAGGAAAATCATAAGGGAAGTTGATCAATGAATTAATGAAGGAATTAATGTGCCTCAAAATATATTGATTTATTGCTGCATAAAGACATTACTTGTTCAGTCCACTCTGATCTTTTTGTACATACAGCTTAGTCCAAAAATTCAATGGATCCCAGAGGTGGACAAAGTACACAACTTACTTACTTGAGTAAAAGTACAGATAAAACTGGTCAAAAGTTGTAAAGACAGATTTTTACTTAAGTAAAAGTACAAAAGTACTTGTTTTTAAAAGTACTTAAGTATCAAAAGTAAAAAGTAAATGTCAACACATTGTTTTATTATTGTTGCATTGTTGTATGCAATACTTACTGTACCTTTTGTAGCAACCTTGTGAATATACTGACCAGTTTGTAGTATCACAGATACTTAAGAGCTTTTAGAATGTTACAAAACCTAAATGCAAGACTGATTAGAAAAAAAAATCCAACCTGCTTTAAAACCCAGCTACACAACTGTATCTGTATAACTGTATCTGTATAACTGTATCTGTATAACTGTAGCTGTATAACTGTATCTGTATAACTGTAGCTGTATAACTGTATCTGTATAACTGCCCAACAGCAACACTGCTTATTTGCCATCAAAACAAAATATTTCAAGCCATTACTTGTGACAATGATACTATGTCTAACAGATCACTAGTAGAGAGAAATCATACTATTAATCTATAAATTGTACTGGTCAAACTTAAAAAAATCATCCTTTGATTAACGTAACTACTTTCTACTCAATGAACTTGACAGAAATGTAGTGGAGTAAAAAGTACAATATTTGTCTTTCAAATGTAGTGAAGTTAAAGTAACAAGTTTCCAGAAAAAATGATACTCAAGTAAAGTACAGATACTCAAAAAGTGTACTTAAGTAAGTTTGAGGTTTTGTCAGTTAACATCTCTTCAATAGATGTACATTATATTAATTTATCTCTGCCTTTTTCTTTCCATTTTGCTGGTCCTTCACTCCTAGTCCAGCGGGCCCTGTGAGATCTAGAAGCTAGAGAGGAGAAGTTAGACACAAATTGCAAATTGCAGAATGGCATATACCTGTTTTCCATTGTGGGATATGGGTACTCACTGACCTACTTGACTGCCACTTTTTTTTCTTGTAGTTTTAATAGGCCACGGCCAATGTGGTACTCCAGGTACTGTTCCTCGATCAGTCCCAGGTGGCACTTGCATAGATTAGCCATAAGCCTGGCCTTCTAGAGCTCCTACAGGGCCTCCCCCAGATGGTAGAACCTTATCATCCAGTTGAAACTCTCAGGGATGGGCTGGTCTGTTGTAAGTCCGCTGATGTTCCCTTAGGGTGGCCTCCATATGTTTTCACTCTTTTTCCAGTCCTGCATCTCCTGGACATACTCAATGAGTGAGCAAGACAGCAGAATACAGAATCGGTGGAAACTACATCATACACAATCTACATAACCTAATGCCATCTGACAGTGCAATGTGAGGCAGGCAGAAATCTAGGTAATACACAGTCCAATAATCTGTACACAAGCAGACAGAGTAATGCAGGGCAGGCAGAAAACAGCAAAAAGGGAACTGGCAGAAATGTCACAGAGCAGGCAGAATCAGGAACCAGGAACAACAAGCACCAGTCAAGCTGGACAGTGCAGGAGCAGGAACAGCAAGAAATGTGAGATGACAACACAGAAGCACAAAGCTAACTGAGAAGACCATCTGGCAAAGAACAATGCATTGGAGGCATACTTAAATAGCGCAGGCCCACATAATGGCCAACACCCCAGAAGTGAAACCCCAAGATGGCCACCGACACAGAAGTGACGTAGCCGAAAGTTGAAGTGTGCGTTGCAAATGTGCTGACAAAAGAACATGTTGGTCAGCTGTTTATGAGGGTGATTTGGGGGTATGATGTTCTGTAGCACCTACCAGATGAGAGTAGTTGATTTTTTCTGCCCATTTCCTTGTTCTTGTGGAGTTCAAGTCATGGAGAGCTGTTTTTACTGTTTGCTGCAGTCTGTACCTGTCCTGTTTTGTGGCTGCACCAAACCAGACAGTGATGGATGGGACACATTCAGTGGCTGCATTGTAGAACTGTACCAACAGATACTGTGGCAGACCATATCTCCTCAATTGGCACAGAAAGTACATCCTTTGCCGAACCTTTTTGAGGATGGGGTTTATGTTGGACTCCCACTTCAGGCTTTGGGAAATAGTTTCCAAAAACGTAAAGGTCTCTACATATGACAATGATGGGTCTCTTTTAAAGTCCACTGTTATTTCCATAGTGAGAGTGTTCAGCTTCAGATTGTTCTGACTGCAACATAGTACCAGCTGATCGACCTTCTGCAGATAGACAGACTCATTGCAATCTTGGAGTCCAACGAGCATAGTGTCATCTGCAAACTTTAGGAGTTTAACAGCCTGGCCCTTGGAGGTGCATTCATTAGTATAAAGGCAAAATAGCAGTGAGGAGATGACACATCCACCTGCTGTTTCCTGCCTTTCAGGAAGCTAGTGATCCACTTAAATATTGCAGAGGATACTGTTAGCTGTAGGAGTTTGGAGGAGAGGATTTCCAGAATTATTTTAATAAAAGCTAAACTGAAGTCCACAAACAATATCCGTGCATATTTCCCCTTGGCAGTCAAGGTGTTGCAGGATGTAGTGCAGCCCCATGCTGACCACAGCATCCACTGACCTGTTTGCTTGGTAAGCAAACTGCAGGTGATTCAGAAACTGTCCTGTGATTATTTGAGGTGGGCCGATACCAGCTGCTAAAAGGACTTCTAACAATATATATATAATCTAACATAACATACAACTGAGAAGGGCAGCTGTAGAAGCCCTGCATTTTGATCGCCAGACTTGATGGAACAATGGTGCCCTGTGATGCTAATGCATAAATGAACAGTTTCTGCTGTAGATGTTTCTTAATGTGTTTCTCTCTCTCTCTCTCTCTCTCTCTCTCTCTCTCTCTCAGATGCTCCCCAGGTCTCTCCCTCCTCCAGCTGTAATAGCGCCCACAGTTTGATCATGTGTTCCTGTGAGGCTCATGGGAATCCATCTCCTCAATTGGTGTGGCATCTCTCTGGTCAAACTGTCCTGCCATCTGAGAGTGCATCCATCCGAGAGGAGGCTGTGACTGACACAGGTTTAAAAAGTTTTATTACCATGCATGAGTCATTTATAGACACACCCACTCTGCAGTGTATTGGCATCAATAAGCTGGGCGTCGACACTCACCTGTTTAATCCCAACAAATCAGGTAGGCAGCTATATCAAAAAATATTGTAAAAATGACTTTTTTTCTAAAAATATAAATCAAAATCTATTAAAATGTGTTGTTTTCTCCCAGAATGCAGATATACCACATTAGCTTATCTGGTTCTATCTCTTTCTGTGGTTCTCCTCCTGTGTATTGGCATTATTAGTTTGCTCATCTACAAATTAAAGCAGTAAGTCACATGTGATCATTTTTAGGAATATTTCTAGCACTGAAACCTGATCTAAATATGATGGTTCAGTTATATTCAGTCAAGTTAGCTACATTATATTGTTGTATTACATATTTAATACACATGTCTTTTACAGATTATTTGGAAAAATAAAGGTGAGTTTAAAATAGAAGTAAATTCCTACATGGTATAGATATATGTGATATGCACAATAGGTATGATGTTGATGTTCCACATGATAATGAAAAGATATTGTTCTGTTTGTTATTTAAGGTTCTTAAAAGTGGGAATATTTATACTTCTCTTCAGCCTTCTGCTCCAAACACATATGAGATTTTGCCGACTCACAGAGGTGATGTCACATCATTCATTGACACTGGTCATCGTTATTTAATTAACCTGCATGGAACGTCAGAAATGACTTATTATAAAATGTCTTTTGTGTTTCAGAAATGAGACTACAGGAGAATATAGTCTAAAAAGCGGCAGATACCTAGATACATGCTCATTTGTTGGTCTATTTATTGTTTAATTGCTGTAAATGTTTATATTTTTTGTGCATGACATGCACCCCAGACAATACCCTGCCAGACTGCCAGAGGGTGTCCTTCTGCAAATATTGAAAGATGTCTTCATTTGTCCTACATGGACCATAGTTTCCCTTTCTCATTATTTAAATATATAATTTATTTCTCTTAATTTTATCTGTGTATAACCCTGCCCTTCCTTGCTTTATCTCTGAATTTATTTAACCCCCAGTGTTTGGATTATTGACCTTGTCTGCCTAGTTGACCATATATTTTGGATTGTCTGGTGAATTGTGTTTGCAGGTATTTATGTGGAACATTTTTACAAATTTGATTTTGTACCAATAAATGACTTGAATGTGGACATATAACCTGCCTGAGAGTCCTTTGTTACATTGTGTTTGTTATTACAAATGATCATTGCTGTTTACTGACGTTTAAAAGACATTCAGAATGTAAGTCTGTTGCTGTCTTTTGTTATTGTTTAGGTAATTGTTTTAGATTTTCCAATATTAGGAGATGAAGTAGAGATAATAGAGAACAAGTCAGGATTCTCTCAGGCCTGATTGTATTGCCATTCCACTTGCATCTTGAATCCTGGTTGAGAACTTTCAGATTCTGTTTTGCCAAAAACAAAGGAGTTCTTTTCCTCTGAGGGAATTTGACCTGGGGGACAATTTTTTTCACCTGGTGCTTGAAAATGATATGTGCAATGATGTGGTGCTACTGTGAACCTGACTGGAGTTTGTTGCTGACTGGAGTTTATTTAAATCATTTGCTTTGTGTACAAAATGTATCATTAAATGCCTTGAAATTAATATATGTGTCAGTATTGGATATATATTATTCCACCCTTTTGTATATAATTATTAAGGGTATAAATGATTAAAGTGATAGTTATAAATTATAGTTATAATTACATCGGTTTTTTAAATGGTTTGACTGTGTGTGAAATTTAAATCTAAAATCACAATACATGAAAAATCTATTATTTCTTAAAATTATTATTATGCAATATAACATACCAAACGGCATGTTTGTTTTTATCTTCTTTCTTATTAAAATGCATAATTGGGCACTGTGTGAACAGTGAATAGTGAAAAGTATTTAGCAATAATTGTTGGTTTTGCTTAACTTTAATAATAGGCAGACAAATCCAAAACAAGGACAAGATCAAAAAACAGGCTTAGCTCCTATTATGTTTTGATTAACCCCAACTGCATCTAGGATGAGCATAACTGAGGTTCTCAGAGGGTCGTATCAAAATGAATATTAAAGTCTTTGAGGAATTCAGAATATGGTCCTGGGGGTCTATAAATAACAATTAGTGGAATTGCTTCGGTAGACTTATTTTTTGTGGCTACATATGTTAAGTTAGCATAAAGAATTTCAAATGTGTTGAATTTATTGCTATATTTCCACATGGCACCTATCTTATTATCATGAATAACTGCGACACCTCCTCCTCTACCTGTTAGATGAGGTTTATGTATATAACTATAACCAGACGGACAAGCTTCATTTAATGCTACGTACTCGTTTTTGTTTAATCCATGTTTCTGTTAAACAAAGAACACTAAACTCCTGATCAGTAATCAGTTCATTAATAATGTTTTAGATGAAAGAGATCTTATATTTAACAGTTCTAGCTTCAGCTTATGGGAATCGTGCACCAGCCAATGTGCACGATGACCTACGGAGAAAGCTTCGTGATCTCAGCTTGCTACAGGGACCAGGCCCCAAGCCCTCAGCGTCGCCTGATGCTGGTGGACGGGAGAAGAGTTAACGGAAGCGGTGCGTGAGAAAGCGGAAGCGCGGCAATAGGGTGGGTGTCCGCGTTAGGCTAAAAACAAACCCTAGCCAGCCAGCACTCCCCTCCATACTGCTATCAAATGTCTGCTCCCTGGATAATAAACTGGATGACATCCAACTCCAGCGAACTACATGGTGTGAGTACAGAGACTGCTGCGTTTTTGTTTTCACGGATGTATAAACATCTATAATATATAGTATATATATATATGTATGTAGATAGAAAAAGTCAAATATAAATGTAATGACAATAAATAATACGGTATGTAAAATGTCGGTGCAGTATGCACACAAAGCTGTATAGTGAGTGTGGTTATTGTGTGTGCAGAGTAGTGCAGGGTATACAAGTAGTGCAATTTGTGTGTGCAACAATCAGCTGAGGTAGAATGTAATGTTCATGTGAGGGGTAAGTCTAGAAAGTCCAGGTACTGGGTGTTCTGGCTGAGGGCCCGAATGGCCTGCGGGAAGAAGCTCCTAATCATTCCATTGTTGGGATGGCTGAGGTCCTTCATTATCTTCCTGGCCTTGGTCAAGCACCGCTTGCTGTATATAGTGTCCAGGTCAGGAAGCTCGGTGCGGATGGTACGCTGGGCAGATCGCACCACCCTCTGGAGAGCTTGCCTGTCCTGTTTGGTGCTGTTCCCAAACCAGGCTGTGATACTTCCCGTCAGGATGCTATCAATGGTTGGGACGGCACATGAACTGTAGCGGGTCCAGGGTGTCAGGTAGGGAAGAAGTGATGAAGTCTCTGATTAGTCCTTCAAAGCACTTCATCACTACTGAGGTAAGGGCCACTGGGTGGTAGTCGTTCAGGCAGGCAGGCTGGGGTTTCTTGGGGACCAGAACAGTGGTGGACCATTTGAAGCATGTCGGGATTATAGACTGATCCAGGGAGAGGTTGAATATCTCAGTGAACACTGGAGCAAGCTAGAGCGGTCCAGCATGAGACCTCCCCCCTTGCTTCTTGAGCCTTTGTTTATATTTTGGCATGATGGCAAGATGGCAGTGTGGTCGGATTTCCCAAACGGGGGGTGAGGTGGTGCCTTGTAGCCATCTCTGACTGTTGTGTAGCAGTGGTCCAGTGTCCTTTCACCCCTGGTGGGGCAACTGATGTGCTGATAAAAGTTTGGCACTGCGCGTTTGAGGTTGGCACTGTTAGCGTCCCAGTGCTGAGTCTGGTGCTGTTGGAGAGCTTCATGCAGCTCGCATAAAGCAGTGTCCGTGTCCGTCTGAGGTGGAATATAAACGGCGCTGACCAATGTAAACTCCCGAGGAAGATAAAAAGGAAGACATTTGATGGTCAGTAGTTCCAGGTTGGGTGTGCAGGAGCGTGTGAGAGGAACAATGCTCGCGCTGTTGCACCAGCTACTGTTCAGTGTCCAGTGTTCTGTCCATGCGGTGAACCGTGAAGAACTCGGCTGGCTGGATGGCGTGGTCCCCGCTGGGTTCAGCCATGTTTCGGTGAAGCAGAGGAGATCGCACTCCCGAATGTCTCTCTGGAACTTTACCCTGGCCCTGAGGTTATCGAGCTTGTTCTCCAGCGACTGGACATTGGCGAGCAGGATGCTAGGCAGAGGTGTGCGGTGTGCACGTGCTCTCAGCCTGTTCCTGATGCTGGCCTGATGTCGAATTGTGAGTACATTATATACCAATAGAAATAAGAGTATCTCTATTGTAACGAATGTATTCCACGTAGAAGAATTTGCCGGTTTTATTGTACTGAAAGTTAACTTAAAAAACAAAAACAAAGAAAAAGTGGTAGGAGCAGTTGTGATGGCAGCCGACCTCACCGGCGCCATCTTGTGTGTGAAGACACTTACCTACGAATGCTGTTCATTGACTTCAGTTCAGCATTCAATACGAATAACAACTTCTTCCCTCGGGCAATCAGGTATCTCAACAGAGAAACTGAACTGTGCTGGACACGGACACACACATACACACACACACACACAAAATTGACCTGTTTGCATGCATATGTCACATTATACTTTACACTTTATATTTGTATACTGTTTACTGTTTACATCTTCAACATCTCCCTGAGCAGCGCAGTCGTCCCAACGTGCCTAAAGTCCACCACTATCATCCCCGTGCCGAAGAAGTCTCCAGTGTCCTGTCTCAATGACTACCTTCCCGTTGCACTCACACCCATCATCATGAAGCGCTTCGAGAGGCTCGTCATGAGACACATTAAGAGCCTGCTGCCACCTTCACTCGACCCCATGCAGTTTGCGTATCGTCCAAATTGCTCCACAGACGATGCCATCAGCACAACCCTCCATCTGGCCCTCACACACCTGGACAATAAAGACACTTACCTACGAATGATGTTCACTGACTTCAGTTCAGCATTCAACACGATCATTCCTCAGCACCTGATGGAGAAGCTGAGTCTGCTGGGCATCAACACCTGCCTCTGCAACTGGATCCTGGATTTCCTGACTGGGAGACCTCAGTCAGTCCGGATCGGGAACAGCATCTCCAGCACCACCACACTGAACACTGCACTGTAAAAAATGAAAAGTTGACTTAACTTAAAATTTCAAGGCAACTTGCTGCATAGCTTTTTTGAGTTTACTCAACTTTGGACCAAGTTGTTCACTCAACCCACATCACTGAGTAAAGTCATGTCTCTTTTTTGTTCAGCTAACAGTTTAGTTAGTTAAAAATACTTGTAATTATTTTCTAATGTGTCTCAATAAATGATGTTATGTGAACTTTTTTCTGTGAGTTTTATGAACAAAAGATGTTTTATTGTAGTTTACACAATGTTATAAAATAAAACTATAACCGCAGGCTTCAAGTTTTGTTTATTGAATGTTGAAAGAAATACAAACAAAGTAAAATAATAGCCATACTTCCGTCAGTAAAATAAAAATAAAACAAATCCTGGAAAAATGTCAAAATCAATAAAAAAAAACTGAAACACCAATAAACATAAAATAAACAGTTTTTAGAACTGCAACTTTAAAACACAGCAGTTCAACCCTGGATGGTCTGCCCACCTGCAATGTAACATCGCCAAGAATGTTCCTTACAAAATACACTGCAATCAGCATTACAATGTTCAAACAAACAATAAATTAAAAAAAAATAGTACAAATACATATGAAATTCAAATTGAATAACAAATAAAATGGAACAATAAAGAATGTGAAAAGATGAAAAATAAACACACAATCAACAACAAAACAAATTTTCAACAACTTAGTTGAAAAATTCTTTTGATTAAATTAACTTTTAACATTAAGATGCTAATCTGTTTAACTTCAAAGATGCTCGCACAATATTTCAGCGTTCACAGGGACTGTACTCTTGCAGAGCAGTGAGTGCCCATTTACATAAACACCTTCTCAATTACCTCAAAAGTATATCTGAGTTCTTTTGGGTTATTCAAAATCCAAGGTGAAGATAAGGCCAAACAGGTAAGAAACAGCAGACTGTGGGTCTGAAATGTCTTTCAGAACAACTGCCTCCTCCAAAACAACTGTCTGCTGGAGATGTGTCCTAATGAAACAACAAATACATCATTATCAGCTGATTTCAGTTTTGTATCTTTTTTTTTTCCTGAAAAACACAACTAATTATATGAAACAACCAAATATAATGGTTTTAGTGTGGATGGTTTATGAAGTTTTCTTTTTATAATTTCATGGAAAACATTTTGCTTATCCTGCATGTGGATAAGATGTGGATTCAAATTCAATGTACTGTACATACTCAACTGTTCTTTTGTCTGTTAATAAAAGTTTTGAATCCTATTGACCTACACTGTATGAACAAAACACCTAAAACATACGTCATATCTTTGTATTCTATAGTGGTTGGACTGTAACATGAGTTTGAGATAATATATATGATAAAAGGTTGCATATTCTTTTAATAATGCTAATTTACATTTAATTGCATAATTTATCATTTACAGAATGCAAGTGAATGATGACTGTCAGTGAGGCTGTCATTAATCATAATGATCATGAACTGTGTATTGTATTATACTGATTAATGCTAAATTCAATCATCCTAAAATCAAAAATCAAATCAAATCAGAATCAATATGCTCACAATGCAAGGATTTACTACCCTTTATTTCTCCTAAGGTTATGTGGCAAGACGTTGTCAAGACTTTATATCTGCAGAAGAATTAATGAAACATACTCACCAGACATTTTCTGAACAGTGCAGAATGATCTTCATGGAGAAACAAAGGGAGACCTTCCAGAACAGCTTGCTTTCTGTGAGTCACAATATTTGAGGTCTGAAAAATGGGTACCAAATAAAAACTATTGATTAAGGGATGTCATGTAGTGTCACATTGTGTTCCAAAGCACAGGACCATATGAGTTTACATGTATGCTTAATTTGTAAAATAATAGAACATCTACTAATGAGCAAATGAACTGACTCCTTTAAAAAGGCATTTAGTAAATTCTTTCTATTTTTGTACAGGGTTTCTGCAGGTTTCACCAAGCCAAATTTCAGTCTATTTAAGACCCCGTGGAAACCCTGTTATAGCAATGTGTTATACTAAATTCAGCATTTAGTTTCATCCCATGTTCAATTGAGAAATACACAATGAGTTTCCTCCTGAAAACAGTAAACAATGCTATTTTCTGCAAATAAAACACAAAAGGGCTCTGATAAATCATATAGTTTAGAGGTTACACATGGTTGTCAGTAACATGTTACCTGTTGATCAAGCTTGTTAAGAATATCTTCCAGCTCTTTTCCAAAAGCCCCCTGTCTTCCTCTGTACAACTTCAGAAGTTGTGGTGTATGTTGGTGTAACGATGATCTGAATGTATTGAGGAGGTCCACATTGGTAATGCATTTGAACTCATTACCTATCTGACGAGAGAAAACACAGGTTTCAGCTATAAAATTGTTTAACAAACATAAAACATCACAAAATTAACCTCAATTATAAAGACTACTACAGCTAAATACTTCCTGTTAAGGCTATTACTTTTACCTCATTGGGAAGAAACAGGGCAGGCCATCGTTCCAGCACCTCAGACACCATCAGCACCATTTCCACAATCTCTTTTCGTCTAAGTGAAAATGTCAGGTTCATTTTCTGACTGATGAGGATCTCATTTTTAGTCCTCTTTTTTAGTTCCTCTACCAATATGAGCCTTTCCTTCTCCAGAGTATCATCAGACTGGCCTACAGGATGATCTGGTAAGTAATTAACCTCTCCTCATTTGGCCCTTTTCAGAGAATTTCTCTTGTCTTCACCATCTCCCCCTCCTCTTTTCCTGTTGAACTTCATGGCAACCAGTTGATCACAATTTTGACCTGTAATTGCCAAGTTTGTATTTTATGCTCATTTTCCAACCATCAAATCCTTTGCCCGTTCCTTTCTCTGTAAGGCAGGGATGCTTCAAAACAAGTGCAGAAGCAACAGCTTCAATTTCCTTTTGGTGTGGGTATGCTTTAAGAGCAAATATTGCCTCTGCTATTTTCTCCAAGATGTGTGACTTCATTTCTCTTGGTAAACCTAAAGTCTTGTTTGTTTGTTCATAAACCTCACTTACTTTGTGAACCCTCAACTCAACATCATATGAGAAAGTAGGAATTGGAAAAGGTGATGGCCACTGCAATGTACTTCTCATATAGCTCTGAACGCTGGATGAAGGGCTCTGGGAGGAAGACGTTGACACACTGGCAGTATCAAGAGAGGAAACAGATTGTGTATCAGACTGTTCAAGCACAGATAAATCTTTGACCCACACAATTTTCAACACAGCCCTTTCAGCAGGCAGCTCAGAAATGTCTGTTAAATTGCACAGTTGATTTCCAAAGTCAAGATCCTCATATTGGATCAGAAAGTCTTCCTGAATCTCCAACTTTGATTTAAGTTCTGCATTAAATTATCCACTGAGTCAGGCAGTTGTGGAAGTTGGACCTTCCGAATGTTTTGGGATGAGATGAAGACCTGAAGCCACATTATCTGAGGGGACAAGAAACTGTAAACAAGTTTTTCCTATGTGTGCATGGCATAATAATAACTTTACATGCCACACTTTGCAAGCTATGCCAAAACAACAACAAAAAATTACCACATCCAAGTAATTTTTGAATTCTTTACAAAACGTGCTTAACTTTTAGTGTAGAAGAAAGACTTTCAGAGATACCAGGAGCTTTCCTGCTACTTTATATGCTTGCAGTGGACTGAGATTATTCAAAGATTCAGGATCCAGAATCCCTATGTCTGCATGTATGTTTTCAACAAGCTCGAAGGACCTGTAATGTTCCAAATACCAAGATGAAAGTTTGTCAGAGATAAATGATACATTGTTATCAACAACCATAATGCTAACAATCCTATAAAATTCTGGCAAACCACTGCACTGCCCAGCAGAAATGACCATGTCCTTGACATATCGGACACCTTGTAAGCACATTTCAGAGCTTAAAGAAACTGTTTTCTGTTGAGGATACTTTTTTTGACTGCTGCCCTCAGTGTTGTATCTCATGAACCTGTCTCAACCACTTTAACAACAGGACGCTCTGGAGGACCCAGACTGGGATATGTTCCGGCGCAGCTCTGATGATGTCAACATGTTTACGGAAGCGGTTGTGGGATTCATCAGGAAACTAGCAGATCATTGTTTAACCCTGTCTCTGTGTCATCCGAGTGTTCTCCTGAGTCCTTATTTACTAATCTGAAATCTTGTATGGTGTGATTTTTATGTTTTCTTGTTCTGTGACTGCTAAAGGTAGAACGATTGTTGGTTTTAAATGTGCATCTCTGGAAGGGGCACAGGACAGTTTCTTTATTTTGTAAATGTCTTCCAAGGTGAGCAAAGACTTGGGTTTCAGTACAAATCTCGTTAAAATCACACAAGTCACAAAAAAATGTCAAGTTTTCTTGATGTTTTCTGCTTCTGTTGTGTATTCTTGTAAAATGTGATTTGAGTGAACTTTGGGTTTTAAAGGTGCAAACACAGTTGTCATAAAAACAATTCCAATTTACTCCTCCTCCATGTCGCAGTCTTGTGTGTTTTAGAAGGACATCTTGAGAAGAGTGGGCAAATTTTAGCTCTGAAACCTGAAACACAAAAACATGGCCACTAGTGAAGTTCGTTTTCCACCATCAGGCCATTCTGTGTAACAGCAACAGCTCTTGACAGTAATCTGAGGACATGTCCACACGTAGCCGGGTATTTTTAAAATCGGAGATTTTTTTTTAAAATTCCGTCCACACGACCTACGTGTTAAAAATGATCTTTGTCAACATGAAAATGCAAAACGCCCTGTTAAGTGCTGTCAGGAGCATGCCTAAATTGCACGTTATTTCCGATAACTGTGATAAATATAGCCAGGATTGCAAAACATGAAGCTTGCTTTGCAAGATATAAAACCGGGATTGCGACATATTTTCTCCTTGATGTGAATGTTCATGCAAACTTGCTTTAAAATAATAAGCTTGCCCAGTGACACTACATTACTTAATTATGACTTTAGTTTCAAAACCAGGTCAACACACACAATTATACATTTTACTAGCATTAAAAACTTAGATATATTTGCATGTCACAAATAATGCTTAATGATCACATTTATGTTTTACAAACATTTTAACAATCTAATAAATATAATAAAATGAATAAAGATACTTACTTTAAACGATGAAGTGTGTCGTGATCTCATGCTGCACGTTTGACTGACGTTCAAAATGGCGCTATCCTTTCATGTGAGCTCCATGTTACAGCGCACATGCTCCAACCACCAAACCACCATGTGTGCTTGTAAACTTGCCTGTGCATATCCAGTCAACAGTTCAAATTGAGTTGGTCAGACAATTTTTCAACCAACGTATTTCCATTTATTAAGTCAACTTTTTTAAGTTTATTGTCCAGTTAACTAATAGATAATAGTTATTAAAACTTTTTGCAAGTTTTTTTTACAGTGTGGAGCTCCTCAGGGCTGTGTGCTCAATCCACTGCTGGTCACTCTGCTGACTCACGACTGTGCAGCAATGCACAGCTCCAACCACATCAAGTTCTCCGATGACACGACCGTGGTGGGTCTCATCAGCAAGAACGACGAGTCAGCATACAGAGAGGAGGTGCAACATCTAACAGCCTGGTGCAGAGCCAACAACCTCTCCCTGAACGTCGACAAGACCAAAGAGATGGTTGTTGACTTCAGGAGAGCACAGAGTGACCATTCTCCACTGTCCATCGACGGATCCTCGGTGGAGATCATCAAGAGCACCAAATTCCTTGGTGTCCATCTGGTGGAGGACCCCTCACACACACTCTTACACACCCCTCACACACACTCTTACACACCCCACACACCCCTCACACACACTCTTACAAACCCCTCACACCCCTCACACACACTCTTACACACCCCTCACACACACTCTTACACACCCCACACACCCCTCACACACACTCTTACACACCCCTCACACACACTCTTACACACCCCTCACACACACTCTTACACACCCCTCACACACACTCTTACACACCCCTCACACACACTCTTACACACCCCTCACACCCCTCACACACACTCTTACACACCCCTCACACACACTCTTACACACCCCTCACACACACTCTTACACACCCCACACACCCCTCACACACACTCTTACACACCCCTCACACACACTCTTACACACCCCTCACACCCCTCACACACACTCTTACACACCCCTCACACACACTCTTACACACCCCTCACACACACTCTTACACACCCCTCACACACACTCTTACACACCCCTCACACACACTCTTACACACCCCACACACCCCTCACACACACTCTTACACACCCCACACACCCCTCACACACTCTTACACACCCCACACACCCCTCACACACACTCTTACACACCCCTCACACACACTCTTACACACCCCACACACCCCTCACACACACTCTTACACACCCCACACACCCCTCACACACACTCTTACACACCCCACACACCCCTCACACACACTCTTACACACCCCTCACACACACTCTTACACACCCCACACACCCCTCACACACACTCTTACACACCCCACACACCCCTCACACACTCTTACACACCCCACACACCCCTCACACACACTCTTACACACCCCTCACACACACTCTTACACACCCCACACACCCCTCACACACACTCTTACACACCCCTCACACACACTCTTACACACCCCTCACACACACTCTTACACACCCCTCACACACACTCTTACACACCCCACACACCCCTCACACACACTCTTACACACCCCTCACACACACTCTTACACACCCCTCACACCCCTCACACACACTCTTACACACCCCTCACACACACTCTTACACACCCCTCACACACACTCTTACACACCCCTCACACACACTCTTACACACCCCTCACACCCCTCACACACACTCTTACACACCCCTCACACACACTCTTACACACCCCTCACACACACTCTTACACACCCCACACACCCCTCACACACACTCTTACACACCCCTCACACACACTCTTACACACCCCTCACACCCCTCACACACACTCTTACACACCCCTCACACACACTCTTACACACCCCTCACACACACTCTTACACACCCCTCACACACACTCTTACACACCCCACACACCCCTCACACACACTCTTACACACCCCACACACCCCTCACACACTCTTACACACCCCACACACCCCTCACACACACTCTTACACACCCCTCACACACACTCTTACACACCCCACACACCCCTCACACACACTCTTACACACCCCACACACCCCTCACACACACTCTTACACACCCCTCACACACACTCTTAAACACCCCTCACACACACTCTTACACAACCCACACACCCCTCACACACACTCTTACACACCCCTCACACACACACTTACACACCTTACACACCCCTCACACACACTCTTACACAACCCACACACCCCTCACACACACTCTTACACACCCCTCACACACACTCTTACACACCCCTCACACACACTCTTACAGACCCCACACACCCCTCACACACACTCTTACACACCCCACACACCCCTCACACACACTCTTACACACCCCACACACCCCTCACACACTCTTACACACCCCACACACCCCTCACACACACTCTTACACACCCCACACACCCCTCACACACACTCTTACACACCCCTCACACACACTCTTACACACCCCTCACACACACTCTTACACACTCTTACACACCCCTCATACACACCCTTACACACCCCACACACCCCTCACACACACTCTTACACACCCCACACACCCCTCACACACACTCTTACACACCCCTCACACACACTCTTAAACACCCCTCACACACACTCTTACACACCCCACACACCCCTCACACACACTCTTACACACCCCTCACACACACACTTACACACCTCACACACCCCTCACACACACTCTTACACACCCCACAAACCCCTCACACACACTCTTACACACCCCACACACCCCTCACACACACTCTTACACACCCCTCACACACACTCTTACACACCCCACACACCCCTCACACACACTCTTACACACCCCACACACCCCTCACACACACTCTTACACACCCCACACACCCCTCACACACACTCTTACACACCCCTCACACACACTCTTACACACCCCTCACACCCCTCACACACACTCTTACACACCCCTCACACACACTCTTACACACCCCTCACACACACTCTTACAGACCCCACACACCCCTCACACACACTCTTACACACCCCACGCACCCCTCACACACACTCTTACACACCCCTCACACACACTCTTACACAGCCCTCACACACACTCTTACAGACCCCACACACCCCTCACACACACTCTTACACACCCCACGCACCCCTCACACACTCTTACACACCCCACACACCCCTCACACACACTCTTACACACCCCACACACCCCTCACACACACTCTTACACACCCCTCACACACACTCTTACACACCCCACACACCCCTCACACACACTCTTACACACCCCACACACCCCTCACACACACTCTTACACACCCCACACACACACTCTTACACACCCCACACACACACTCTTACACACCCCTCACACACACTCTTACACACCCCTCACACACACTCTTACACACCCCACACACACACTCTTACACACCCCACACACCCCTCACACACACTCTTACACACCCCACACACACACTCTTACACACCCCTCACACACACTCTTACACACCCCTCACACACACTCTTACACACCCCTCACACACACTCTTACACACCCCACACACACACTCTTACACACCCCACACACCCCTCACACACACTCTTACACACCCCTCACACACACTCTTACACACCCCTCACACACACTCTTACACACCCCACACACACACTCTTACACACCCCACACACACACTCTTACACACCCCACACACCCCTCACACACTCTTACACACCCCTCACACACACTCTTACACACCCCACACACACACTCTTACACACCCCACACACACACTCTTACACACCCCACACACCCCTCACACACACTCTTACACACCCCACACACCCCTCACACACACCCTTACACACCCCTCACACACCCCACACACCCCTTCCACACACTCTTACACACCCCACACACCCCTCACACACTCTTACACACCCCACACACCCCTCACACACACTCTTACACACCCCTCACACACACTCTTAAACACCCCACACACACACTCTTACACACCCCCCACCCACCCTCCTACACACCCCTCACACACACTCTTACACACCCCACACACCCCTCACACACACTCTTACACACCCCACACACCCCTCTCACACACTCTTACACACCCCTCACACACACTCTTACACACCCCACACACCCCTCACACACAGTCTTACACACCCCACACACCCCTCACACACACTCTTACACACCCCTCACACACACTCTTACACACCAAACACACCCCTCACACACACTCTTACACACCCCACACACCCCTCACACACACTCTTACACACCCCACACACCCCTCACACACACTCTTACACACCCCACACACCCCTCACACACACTCTTACACACCCCACACACCCCTCACACACACTCTTACACACCCCACACACACCCCACACACACACTCTTACACACCCCTCACACACACTCTTACACACCCCTCACACACCCCACACACCCCTCACACACACTCTTACACACCCCACGCACCCCTCACACACACTCTTACACACCCCTCACACACACTCTTACAGACCCCACACACCCCTCACACACACTCTTACACACCCCACGCACCCCTCACACACTCTTACACAACCCACACACCCCTCACACACACTCTTACACACCCCACACACCCCTCACAGACACTCTTACACACCCCTCACACACACTCTTACACACCCCACACACCCCTCACACACACTCTTACACACCCCACACACCCCTCACACACACTCTTACACACCCCACACACACACTCTTACACACCCCACACACACACTCTTACACACCCCTCACACACACTCTTACACACCCCTCACACACACTCTTACACACCCCTCACACACACTCTTACACACCCCACACACCCCTCACACACACTCTTACACACCCCACACACACACTCTTACACACCCCTCACACACACTCTTACACACCCCTCACACACACTCTTACACACCCCTCACACACACTCTTACACACCCCACACACACACTCTTACACACCCCACACACCCCTCACACACACTCTTACACACCCCTCACACACACTCTTACACACCCCTCACACACACTCTTACACACCCCTCACACACACTCTTACACACCCCACACACACACTCTTACACACCCCACACACCCCTCACACACACTCTTACACACCCCTCACACACACTCTTACACACCCCACACACACACTCTTACACACCCCACACACACACTCTTACACACCCCACACACCCCTCACACACACTCTTACACACCCCTCACACCCCTCACACACACTCTTACACACCCCTCACACACACTCTTACACACCCCACACACCCCTTACACACACTCTTACACACCCCACACACCCCTCACACACTCTTACACACCCCACACACCCCTCACACACACTCTTACACACCCCTCACACACACTCTTACACACCCCACACACACACTCTTACACACCCCTCACACACACTCTTACACACCCCTCACACACACTCTTACACACCCCACACACCCCTCACACACACTCTTACACACCCCACACACCCCTCTCACACACTCTTACACACCCCTCACACACACTCTTACACACCCCACACACCCCTCACACACACTCTTACACACCCCTCACACACACTCTTACACACCCCACACACCCCTCACACACACTCTTACACACCCCACACACCCCTCACACACACTCTTACACACCCCACACACCCCTCACACACACTCTTACACACCCCACACACCCCTCACACACACTCTTACACACCCCACACACCCCTCACACACACTCTTACACACCCCACACACACCCCTCACACACACTCTTACACACCCCTCACACACACCCTTACACACACCACACACCCCTCACACACACTCTTACACACCCCTCACACACACTCTTACACACCCCACACACCCCTCACACACACTCTTACACACCCCACACACCCCTCACACACTCTCTTACACACCCCACACACCCCTCACACACACTCTTACACACCCCACACACCCCTCACACACACTCTTACACACCCCACACACCCCTCACACACTCTCTTACACACCCCACACACACCCCTCACACACACTCTTACACACCCCTCACACACACCCTTACACACACCACACACCCCTCACACACACTCTTACACACCCCTCACACACACTCTTACACACCCCACACACCCCTCACACACACTCTTACACACCCCACACACCCCTCACACACTCTCTTACACACCCCACACACCCCTCACACACTCTCTTACACACCCCACACACCCCTCACACACACTCTTACACACCCCACACACCCCTCACACACACTCTTACACACCCCACACACCCCTCACACACACTCTTACACACCCCACACACCCCTCACACACACCCCACACACCCTCACACACACTCTTACACACCCCACACACCCCTCACACACTCTCTTACACACCCCACACACCCCTCACACACACTCTTACACACCCCACACACCCCTCACACACACCCCACACACCCCTCACACACACTCTTACACACCCCACACACTCCTCACACACACTCTTACACACCCCACACACCCCTCACACACTCTCTCACACACCCCACACACCCCTCACACACACTCTTACACACCCCACACACCCCTCACACACACCCCACACACCCCTCACACACACTCTTACACACCCCACACACCCCTCACACACACCCCACACACCCCTCACACACACTCTTACACACCCCACACACCCCTCACACACACTCTTACACACCCCACACACCCCTCACACACACCCCACACACCCCTCACACACACTCTTACACACCCCACACACCCCTCACACACTCTCTTACACACCCCACACACCCCTCACACACACTCTTACACACCCCACACACCCCTCACACACACTCTTACACACCCCACACACACCCCTCACACACACTCTTACACACCCCTCACACACACTCTTACACACACCACACACCC
Organism: Hemibagrus wyckioides; assembly: GCF_019097595.1. Taxonomy (NCBI): domain Eukaryota; kingdom Metazoa; phylum Chordata; class Actinopteri; order Siluriformes; family Bagridae; genus Hemibagrus; species Hemibagrus wyckioides. The sequence goes on from NC_080728.1 coordinate 23,042,023, forward strand.
CTCACACACACTCTTACATACCCCACACACACTCTTACACACCCCCCACACACACTCTTACACACCCCACACACCCCTCACACACACTCTTACACACCCCACACACCCCTCACACACACTCTTACACACCCCACACACCCCTCACACACTCTCTTACACACCCCACACACCCCTCACACACACTCTTACACACCCCACACACCCCTCACACACACTCTTACACACCCCACACACACCCCTCACACACACTCTTACACACCCCTCACACACACCCTTACACACACCACACACCCCTCACACACACTCTTACACACCCCTCACACACAATATTACACACCCCACACACCCCTCACACACACTCTTACACACCCCACACACCCCTCACACACACTCACACACCCCACACACCCTTCACACCCTTCACACACACCCCACACACCCCTCACACACACTCACACACCCCACACACCCCACACACTCTCACCCACCTCACACACACCCTTACACACACTCTCACCCACCTCACACACACCCTTACACACACCACACACCCCTCACACACACTCACACACCCCTCACACACACTCACACACCCCACACACCCCTCACGCACACTCTCACACACCCAACACACCACACACACCCCACACACACACTCTCACACACCCCACACACCCCTCACACACTCTCTTACACACCCCACACACCCCTCACACACACTCTTACACACCCCACACACCCCTCACACACACTCTTACACACCCCACACACACACTCTTACACACCCCACACACCCCTCACACACACTCTTACACACCCCACACACCCCTCACACACTCTCTTACACACCCCACACACCCCTCACACACACTCTTACACACCCCACACACCCCTCACACACACCCCACACACCCCTCACACACACTCTTACACACCCCACACACCCCTCACACACTCTCTTACACACCCCACACACCCCTCACACACACCCCACACACCCCTTACACACACTCTTACACACCCCACACACCCCTCACACACACTCTTACACACCCCACACACCCCTCACACACACCCCACACACCCCTCACACACACTCTTACACACCCCACACACCCCTCACACACACTCTTACACACCCCACACACCCCTCACACACACTCTTACACACCCCACACACCCCTCACACACACCCTTACACACCCCACACACACACCCCACACACCCTTACACACCCCACACATCCCTCACAAACACTCTTACACACCCCTCACACACAGTCTTACACACCCCACACACCCCTCACACACACTCTTACACACCCCACACACCCCTCACACACACTCTTACACACCCCACACACCCCTCACACACACTCTTACACACCCCACACACCCCTCACACACACTCTTACACACCCCACACACCCCTCACACACACTCTTACACACCCCACACACCCCTCACACACACCCTTACACACCCCACACACCCCCCCCACACCCCCCTACACACCCCACACACCCCTCACACCCATCACACACACTCTTACACACCCCACACCCCTCACACACACTCTTACACTCCCCACAGACCCCTCACACACTCTCTTACCCACCCCACACACCCCTCACACACACTCTTACACACCCCACACACGCCTCACACACACTCTTACACACCCCACACACCCCTCACACACTCTCTTACACACCCCACACACACCCCTCACACACACTCTTACACACCCCTCACACACACCCTTACACACACCACACACCCCTCACACACACTCTTACACACCCCTCACACACACTCTTACACACCCCACACACCCCTCACACACACTCTTACACACCCCACACACCCCTCACACACTCTCTTACACACCCCACACACCCCTCACACACTCTCTTACACACCCCACACACACCCCTCACACACACTCTTACACACCCCTCACACACACTCTTACACACCCCACACACCCCTCACACACACTCTTACACACCCCTCACACACACTCTTACACACCCCACACACCCCTCACACACACTCTTACACACCCCACACACCCCTCACACACTCTCTTACACACCCCACACACCCCTCACACACACTCTTACACACCCCACACACCCCTCACACACACCCCACACAACCCTCACACACACTCTTACACACCCCACACACCCCTCACACACACTCTTACACACCCCACACACCCCTCACACACACCCCACACACCCCTCACACACACTCTTACACACCCCACACACCCCTCACACACACTCCACACACCCCTCACACACACCCCGCACACCCCTCAGACACACTCCTACATCCCCCACACACCCCTCACACACACTCTTACACACCCCGCACACCCCTCACACACACTCTTACACACCCCGCACACCCCTCACACACATTCTTACACACCCCACACACCCCTCACACACACTCTTACACACCCCACACACACCCCTCACACACACTCTTACACACACCACACACCCCTCACACACACTCTTACACACCCCACACACACAGTCTTACACACCCCCCACACACACTCTTACACACCCCACACACCCCTCACACACACTCTTACACACCCCACACACCCCTCACACACACTCTTACACACCCCACACACCCCTCACACACTCTCTTACACACCCCACACACACCCCTCACACACACTCTTACACACCCCTCACACACACCCTTACACACACCACACACCCCTCACACACACTCTTACACACCCCTCACACACACTCTTACACACCCCACACACCCCTCACACACACTCTTACACACCCCACACACCCCTCACACACACTCTTACACACCCCACACACCCCTCACACACTCTCTTACACACCCCACACACACCCCTCACACACACTCTTACACACCCCTCACACACACCCTTACACACACCACACACCCCTCACACACACTCTTACACACCCCTCACACACACTCTTACACACCCCACACACCCCTCACACACACTCTTACACACCCCACACACCCCTCACACACTCTCTTACACACCCCACACACCCCTCACACACTCTCTTACACACCCCACACACCCCTCACACACACTCTTACACACCCCACACACCCCTCACACACACTCTTACACACCCCACACACCCCTCACACACACCCCACACACCCCTCACACACACTCTTACACACCCCACACACCCCTCACACACTCTCTTACACACCCCACACACCCCTCACACACACTCTTACACACCCCACACACCCCTCACACACACCCCACACACCCCTCACACACACTCTTACACACCCCACACACCCCTCACACACACTCTTACACACCCCACACACCCCTCACACACACCCCACACACCCCTCACACACACTCTTACACACCCCACACACCCCTCACACACTCTCTTACACACCCCACACACCCCTCACACACACCCCACACACCCCTCACACACACTCTTACACACCCCACACACCCCTCACACACACTCTTACACACCCCACACACCCCTCACACACACCCCACACACCCCTCACACACACTCTTACACACCCCACACACCCCTCACACACTCTCTTACACACCCCACACACCCCTCACACACACTCTTACACACCCCACACACCCCTCACACACACTCTTACACACCCCACACACACCCCTCACACACACTCTTACACACCCCTCACACACACTCTTACACACACCACACACCCCTCACACACACTCTTACACACCCCACACACACAGTCTTACACACCCCCCACACACACTCTTACACACCCCACACACCCCTCACACACACTCTTACACACCCCACACACCCCTCACACACACTCTTACACACTCCACACACCCCTCACACACTCTCTTACACACCCCACACACCCCTCACACACACTCTTACACACCCCACACACCCCTCACACACACTCTTACACACCCCACACACCCCTCACACACACTCTTACACACCCCACACACCCCTCACACCCATCACACACACTCTTACAGACCCCACACACCTCACACACACTCTTCACCCTTCTACCATCCAGAAAGAGGTACCGAAGCATTCAGACCCACACAACCAGACTGTTAAACAGTTTCTTCCTTCAGGCAATCAAGAATCTCAACAGAGAACTGAGCTGAACTGATCACACACACACACACACACATGCACACATGTACAACCAAGATCTGATCTCAAAGGAGAACTGAAATGTGCTGGACACATACTCACACACACATACATAACACACATGCACAAAAAAAGAACTGAACTGTGCTGGACATAGTCAGACACACACCCAAACACACACACACCCACACTAAATTGTCCTGTTTGCACGCACATGTCACTTTACATTTATTTATATATATTTATATTAATCCTGTTTACGTGTCGGTTTAATATCTGCAATCACTGTATACACTGTTCTTCCATTCTTTCATTCATGTCTTGTTCATTGCACAAAGTCGGCCTATATGTTGTTTGTCTTGTTTTGTCTAGTTCTTAATAATTTCACCTGAAGTATAGTTTAATTTTTTAGTTTAATTTTAATTTTTAAATTATAGTTTAATTTTTTTTTTATCTCTATGTTATAGCTCTATGTTTGTCTGCGTCTCTGTACTTTGTCTGTGTTCTGTGTAGCACCTCTGGTCCAGGAGGAACGTTGTTTCACTTCACTGTGTACTGCATCAGCTACGGTATACAGTAATACCTTGACTTACGAGTGTAATTGGTTCTGTGTCCGAGCTCGTAAATCAATTTGCTCGTATATCAAATCAAATTTCTGCATTAAAATGAACTGAAATGCTATTAATCCGTTCCAGCCCCCCAAAAACCACAACAATCTTTTTATGTTACATGTTTTTAAATAAGAAAAATGTACTTTATAAATAACAAATAATGTATAAAATAATAATAATACATAATAAAAGAGAATGTAAAGAAATAAACTGGTTTTATTAAGTGTATTTATGTTGAAGATCAGACGAAGATGCTGGCGGAGGGGGAGGAGATTGGAGGAGGAGGGGGGCGGAGTTTTTCATTTCGTGCTCTATCGCTTAACCTAACTTACTCGCTACACACTTAATGCTACAATTAATTGCTAAATTTAACTTACACACTATGCTACACTTTATCGCTAAACTTAATTGCTACTTTTTAAAAAAAAAATTTCACTTCACTTAATCTTCTTCTTCTCTGACTTTTGCCTTTTTCTCCACACTTTCCTCGCTTTCACTTGCAGAGCGTTTCAATAAAAACCTGTCCAAGGAGGTTTGTTTCTTCCTCCCTTTCAAAATGTTTGGAAAATGAGTGATGAAGTGTCTTTACACAGCACCAACGCACGACCTGGAGAGATCACCACGTGGACTGACTGCTTGCTGGGTGACCGAGTGGTGGGTGGAGTTAAGCTCGCGCGCTCGTAACTCAGATCTCGGCTCGTATCTTAAAGCAAAAAATCGACCGAGCGACGGCTCGTATCTCGGAAAACTCGTGAGTTGAGTCACTCATAAGTCAAGGTTTCACTGTATATGGTTGAGATGACAATAAAGCTTGACTTCAGATCAAGTGCACTGGCTGTGAATTCACTATGATTTAGTTTTATGTTAATCAGGTTACTAAAACAAATTTTCTGATTGTTAAAACATTTTTGTTTGGCTCAGGGAACAGACACAGTCTCTATGTTATGAAATCTAGCTACCTTTTCTGGTGTTTAATTGCATATGACAGACCTAATGCATGTAAGTGTTTTCCTAAACGTTCCTCGAACTCTAATATTATTTTTATTTCTTACGGCACGCATTTCTGTGTTCTTTAATATTATTTTGCTGACACACTTTTCTTACTTCCCTGATTTTTACAGTCATGTGTGCCACTTCCTACTTTCAAATCCTTTTAATTCCTTAAGTTTCATATTACTGATATGTTTCTATTTCCCAGTTATTTCCATCTGAGCTGTCACCCATGCTGGAAGCACAAGATAAGATACTTGCAGCTCTTCATACAATATTCACAACTGTTTTCTGGCGTCTTTCCTGTTGTGTAGCTGTTACTTTGTATTCCAGTTTTCAGCAGTAGTTGGTGATGGTAATTGCGTTCATCTGAGGTAAAATTGCATTTATTTATTTGTTGAAAATGTCTCATTCTAACGCACACAAACATACATAACACACTAAAGTTCCACTAAAATGCTTTTAGTATAGGAGTCTTTAGTAAAATGTGTAATTCAAATCTGTTTTTGAGAGTTAATCAAACAGTAATTTAATATTTTTGTATTACTGAAATATCAATATGAAACATTTTTAAATCTGAAATAGAGTGTAATCAAATGGACAGTAAATAAAACTGCTAGGACACTAGGGTGTTATCTGGTTGTCTGTAGGTGGTTTCAGTGGTTTCTGTTGACTTTGGCATATTGTTACTAGGCAGCTGCTGTGGAATTTCAGGTGGTAACTAAGCAGAGGCTAAGATTAGATTAGCTTAGATTCAACTTTATTGTCATTGTGCAGAGTACATGTACAGAGCCAATGAAATGCAGTAAGAATGGTATGATATCAAAGGCAGTCACTGGGGCAGTACTAAATATATATCATCTTAAATCAAAATCATTCTGTTCCAAAATAACCTTTATATTAATATAAAGGTTATTTTGGAATTATATATATATATATATATATATATATATATATGTATATATATTTATATTTTATTTATTACATATAACCTTTTGTACATCACTCTGAAGAAATGTAAATGTAAATTATTAATAATTAATTTAAAGCTATAATTGTAATATTAATGTCAGGAGTTATTGGGACAGTTCCCCTAGGGAGTCCTGGCAAGTGGTTTATTTATTGTTGTTTCCACATGGGCGGTGCCACACCCTTTCCTAATGCATGTTCCCGCTTTCTCAATTGTCCCTTTTTTTCCCTTGATGTGCTGCTCTATATATGTTTGTCCTGTTGTCTTGGTCGGGGTCAGTCATAACACTTATGTGCTGATGTAACATTATATGTGTGCCTTAAGACTGGACACCGTACTATTTAGATTTTTATGTTATAGTCATGCTTTGTTGAGATTATTTTCCATGTCATAGTTATGGTTTATTTTTGTTACATCTAATGTGTTTTGTGAGTTAAATAAAAACAGTGAAGATACTGGATCCCTGCGTTTGGGTCTGATCTGCGATTGCGGATTGTAACATTAATAATTTGTTAAAACTGTAATTTTCACGTGCAGATAAAAGAAACCTATTTGAAAAAAAAATGTATTATGAAAAAAATATTACATTTCAAATCATTTTCAATTATTATATTCAGTTGTCAGAGGAGGTCAGACAGGAGTCTCCTTGGACAATGATGTTTGCAGATGACATTGTGATCTGTAGTGAGAGCAGGGAGCAGGTGGAGGAAAACCTGGAGAGGTGGAGGTTTGTGCTGGAGAGAAGAGGAATGAAAGTCAGTGGTAGTAAGACTGAGTCCATGTGTGTGAATGACAGGGAGGGAAGTGGAACAGTAAGATTACAGGGTGAAGAGGTGAAGAAGGGACAGGAGTTTAAGTACTTGGGGTCAACAGTCCAGAGTAATGGAGAGTGTGGGAAAGAGGTAAAGAAGCGAGTGCAGGCAGGTTGGAATGGGTGGAGAAAGGTGTCGGGAGTTCTGTGTGATAGAAAAATTTCAGCGAGAATCAAGGGGAAGGTGATACAGGACAGTGGTGAGACCGGCCATGCTGTATGGTTTAGAGACAGTGGTGAGACCAGCCATGCTGTATGGTTTAGAGACAGTATCACTGAGACAGAGACAGGAGTCAGAGCTGGAGGTAGCAGAGCTGAAGATGTTGAGGTTCTCTTTGGGAGGGACACGGTTGGACAGGATTAGGAACGAGTACATCAGAGGGACAGCTCATGTTGGACGTTTGGGGGACAAAGTTTGAGAGGCCAGGTTAAGATGGTTTGGACATGTCCAGAGGAGGGACAGTGAGTATATTGGTAGGAGATTGTTGGACATGGAGCTGCCAGGAAGGAGGAAAAGAGGAAGGCCAAAGAGGAGGAATATGGATGGAATAAATGAGGATATGAAGCTAGTGGGTGTAAGTGTTGAGGATGCAGAAGATAGGGATAGGTGGAGAGAGATGATTCACTGTGGAGACCCCTGAAGGGAAAAGCCGAAAGAAGAAAAAATGTAAGATGCTTTGTAACATATAAATGCCTCTTACAAAAGTTACAGAAGTTAAACTGAGCACATTCGCATCAAATAATCTGATCACATGATTCAAATTCAAATTTTATTTGTCACATACGAAATCATACACAGTACGACATGTAGTGAAATGCTTTTTATGACTGTCTTACATGAAAGAGTAAAAAAAGAAAAATTTAAAAAAAGTGTGGACAGTGTGGAAAGTCAAATACCAGATCAGATATGCATATGTAAATATATGTCTATGTATCTATATATAATGTATAAATATATATGTATATATATATATACTATATATATATATATATATATAGATATATATAGATAGATAGATAGATAGATAGATAGATAGATAGATAGATATAGATATATATGTATATAATATATATATATATATATATGAAATATATAATATGAAAAATAAAATAAAAAATAATATAACAAAAATAGTAGTATAATATATATGTATACAAATATAAAACTGCTTTATAAAAACTAAATATAAAAAACAAATATAAAAACAAATATATAAACAAATACACTAATATAATACAGTTCAATGGTTAACATTGAAATGGTGTCGCAAATGAATACAGTATGTACAGTGTGCATATGTAAATAAATATATAAATATATATGTAGATATCTATAGGCAAGTATAAATGTCCAGTTTAACAGGGAGTAAAGTGACAGTGCAGTGTGCACACAAAGATGTACAGAGAAGATGTACAGTGAGTGTTATTGTGTGTACAGAACAGTGCAGAGTACAAAGTAGTGCAATTATTGCATGTGCAACAATCAGCTGAGGTAGAATGTTATGTTATGTTGTGTGGGGGTAAGTCCAGAGAGTCCAGATCCTAGGTGTACTGGTTGAGGGCCCGAATGGCCTGCGGGAAGAAGCTCCTCCTCATTCTCTCTGTGTTCCCCTTCAAGGAACGGAAACGTTTCCCTGACCTCAACAGAGGGAAGAGTCCATTGTTGGGATGGCTGAGGTCCTTCATTATCTTCCTGGCCTTGGTCCAGCACCGCTTGCTGTATATGGTGTCCAGGTCAGGAAGCTTGGTGCGGATGGTACGCTCGGCTGATCGCACCACCCTCTGGAGAGCTTGCCTGTCCTGTTTGGTGCTGTTCCCAAACCAGGCTGTGATATTTCCCGTCAGGATGCTCTCAATGGTGCAGGTGTAGAATGTCTTTAGCCCCTTTGAGGGCAGTTTAAAGTCCTTCAGGTGTCTGAGATGATAAAGACGCTGCCGGGCCTTCTTCACCAGGGTGTTAACGTGACAGGACCATGTCAGGTCCTGCATGATGTAGACACTTAGGTAACGGAAACTGTCCACTCTCTCTACTGGGGTCCCGTCGATAGTGAGGGGCTGGTAATTCCTCTCCTGCTTGGTGCTAAAGTCCACTATCAGCTCCTTAGTCTTGCTGACGTTCAGGAGGAGATTGTTGACCTGGCACCATGTCTCCAGGTTTTTAATCTCCTCTAGGTAGGCTGTCTCGTTGTTATTGGAGATCAGGCCCACCACCACAGTATCGTCCGCAAACTTCACGATGTTGGTGGAGCTGGAAGTGGCCACAGAGTCAAAGGTGTACAGAGAGTACAGCAGGGGGCTCAGAACACAACCCTGTGGGACTCCAGTGCTGAGGGTGAGTGTGGGTGAGACCAATGGTGGACCGTTTGAAGCATGTCGGGATTGTAGACTGTTCCAGGGAGAGGTTGAAGATCTCAGTGAACACAGGAGCAAGCTGGTCAGCACAGGCCTTCAGGACCCGACCCATGATGCCATCTGGTCCTGCTGCCTTCCTGGTGTTCACTCTCCTGAATGCCTTTCTCACGTCGTGCTCCAAGATGATCAGAATCATTCTTAATATCTTTCTCTTTCTCTCTCTGTCTTTCTCTGTGGAGCTATACACCCCACTCCTGAGCTCCCAGTGTTTGCCAGTTTCCAGTGTGACCGCTGCCCTACCCCTGGTCAGAGTCTGGTCACTTGGTGGTGCCCACTGATGCTGTGGATGGATCTGTGTGGACCAGGAGACACCCATGGACAGAGCCACTTGGGGACTTTCACACCATCACAGATCTGCCATTTCATCTGTCAGCTTGTGACAGCAAAGAACTAGTGTTTATAATGACCTCAGAAACTACACTGACCTAATAGTTCCTCATGGGTCATTGATTTCTGTTGTAGAAAGGACATTAATCAGTTACAGTTACATTATTTTCTGTTTAGTGTCACCCAAATGAGGATGGGTTCCCTTCTGAGCCTGGTTCCTCTCAAGGTTTCTTCCTCATATCATCACAGGGAGATTTTCCTTGCCACCATTGCCACAGGCTTCTCATTAGGGATAAAATAAGATAGTTTAATAATTTAATTTAATAATTTATTCTTATTTCTAGTTATTTAGTTATTTTTTTTATTTTCATTCATTTTTCCCCTTTCTCTTTTTCTCTTCTTTTGTAAAGCTGCTTTGAGACAATGTTCATTGCAAAAGGTGCTATACAAAATAAATTGAATTGAATTTAATTGAAAATGAGTTGCATTTGTTGTGCTGTGTTGTTTTGATGGTCTGTACCTTAGTGTAACTATCACTAATAACTCATTTCTCCTTCTATTTCTTCTCCAGGTGATCTTTCCTGAACAGAAAAAATGATAACAGTAGAGAAACTGGTCTTTGTTTATTCTGTATTTCAAGGTTTGTGTTAAATTTTCATTTAATTTGTTAAAAGTGACTGAATAAAACTGAATGATCGTTTTATTTATAGTGTTTTAATATGCATATTATTGTAATAATGATTTTATATTGTGTGTTATTGTATGTTTACAGCTGTGTTGTGTAGAGAATTCTCCATCACTCTACCAGAGAGTGTAGAAGCTCTGAGAGGACTCTGTGTTCTCATACCCTGCAGATTTCAGATTGAAGAACAATACGATAAAGACCTCCAGAGAGATCCTACAGGAATCTGGTTATTAAACGGCATTGATGTTAACAGTAATAAAGTCTTTAACTCTAAAGTAACTACAGAGAACATGATTGAAGGTGAAATTATAGGAGATCTCCTCATGAAGAACTGCACCACCATCTTGTATGATATCAGACAAAGTGACAGAGGAAATTATTACTTTAGATTAGAGTATGAAGGTCTAAAATACACTTATAGACCACCAGTATCTCTAAGAGTGCGAGGTGAGAGCTGCAGCAGTGTGTGTGTATGTGTGTGTGTGTGTGTGTGTTTGTGTGTGTGTGTGTGTGTGTGTGTGTGTGTGTGTGCGTGTGTGTGTGTGTGTGTGCGTGTGTGTGTGTGTGTGTGTGTGTGTGTGTGTACAGTGTAACTGTAATTACACTAATGATCCACTGGAACACATTTAAAACTCATCTCTAATGTGATACTGTGTGTTTATCTCAGACTCTCCAATCAGACCCTCAATAACACTGTATAAGGAGGATCAGGGGGAGGTGGAGGACCAGAATGAGGTGGTGGAGGGAACTTCAGTGAGTCTCATTTGCTCTGCTCCATCTGCTCCATGTCTCTTAAATCCTCCCACTTTTACATGGAACTTCCTGCCTGAGGAGAGAAGACAGGAGCAGAACCACAACACCAGCTTCAGCTCCTCTCAGCTGAACTTCAATGCTACTCACCTGCATCATGGACTCACTTTCACCTGCACCACCACCTACCAGCTCCAGAACCAGAACAAATCAGCACGGAGCTCTCGTACTCTACATGTTCTGTGTAAGTGTTACTTCATCAATTCACATTCAGTACACTTTAAATGATTTATAGAGTCTCCTAAATCCTGTTCCTCCTCCTTCAGATGGTCCTAGAAACACATCAGTATCAGTGTCTCCATCTGCTTCAGTGCTTTTGGGCAGTTCAGTGTCTCTGAGTTGCAGCAGTGATGCAAACCCAGCAGTGCTGAACTACACCTGGTACAGAGAGAACGGAGAGCAGATAGGAACCGGAAACCATCTCACCATCAACACCACTGATTCTACACACAGAGGTTTATACTACTGTAGAGCTCAAAACCAGCACGGAGATCACAACTCATCTGTGGTCCTGGATCTTCAGTGTGAGTACAATGCTGGAGCTTTGCTAATGCTACGTCACATGGCTCATATTATCATGGGATCAGCTTTAAAAAGATTCTAAGAAACTCAAACAGTCACAGCCACAGTGCTGTAGAACTCGAGCTGTGATATATATATATATATATATATATATATATATATATATATATATATATATATATATATATATATATATATATGGGGTAGTGTAATAACATTTTCCCAAACAGTTTCAGTTCCCTCTCCAATCTACCTCTTCATCATTGTCATCTACTGCCCTCCTGGTCCCATAGGACACATACTCCTCAATGCTTTTCCCTCCAGACAGCACCCCTCTGACAGTCCTTGGAGATTTCAACCTCCTCTCAGACAAGCTTCAGTCAGATGCGCTGCTCAACAATCGGAGAGAATTATGAACAGCACAGAGGAAGTAGAAAGAATGTTGAAGTAGATCTCATCTCTTACTTGTGCGCTCCTGTCCAAATTCTCTTTTGACGTGACTTCTGCCAAGACTTCCTTCTACAAGGAAAATCTCGAAGCTTCAGCATAAGGTCCTTGAAAGCTTCATCTGTCTTCATCCTCCTCGACCTTTCTGCATTTGACACAGTTAACCACAAGACTCTTGTACCACCCTCAGGAGTCTTGGAATTTGTGGAACAGCATGGGAATTGTTTGCTTCCTACATGGATGGTCGCTCATTTCAGGTAACATGGAGGGGATGAACATCTGCTCCACGCAGACTCTCCACTGGTGTCCCACAAGGCTCAGTACTTGGTCCTCTCTTCTCCTACATCTATACTCACTTCCTAGTGAAGTTATCCTCACATGAGTTCTCTGACCACTGCTATGCCGATGATACCCAACTAATCTTCTCCTTCCCTCCCTCAGATACTACAGCTTCTGCTCAGATTTCAGCATGTCTGGAGGACATCTTATCATGGATGAGAGCGCATCAGCTGAAACTCAATCTCAGCAAAACTGAACTGCTGGTCATCCCAGGTGATTCATCCCCAGCCCAGGATCTTGTGATATCCCTGAACAACACTCTAATCTCCCCTTCAGCTTCTGCTCACAACCTCGGAGAAACCATGGACAATCAACTGTCCTTTTTCTCCCATGTTACTAATGTCACATGCTCATGTCAGGTTCTTCTGTACAGCAAGGCAGATCTACCTCTGAATGCAATTCGCCCGCTTCAAATGATCCAAAATGCAGCTGCATGACTTGTTTTCAACCTGCCTAAGTTCTCCCCACTGCTGCTCCTCCACTGGCTTCCTGTAGGTGCATCAGATTTAAAACACTGATGCTTGCCTACAAAGCTAAGAATGGACCAGCACCATCTTACCTCAAACCCCTCATTACTCCTCGCACTGCACCTCACTCCCTCTGATCCACTAGCACTGCTCAACTGGTCCCACCATCTATCAGGGTAAGAGGCAGGTATACATCTAGATTCTTCTCTGTTCTGGCACCAAGGTGGTGCCCCTAATGAACCCCTAGATGTCCGTACAGCCGAGTTACTGACCGTCTTCAACCTACCTCTTCCTGAAACGCTTAAACTAGCTCTTATTTTTTCCCTGATTGTTTTATGTATTGTTGTATGTTGTATATTGTTTTAAAAAATTCCTCCCAGGACTTAGGCTGATGGTATCTGTAAGGCTGTGACCTATTGAACCAGTTTTTTCATTGATAGAGTCTTCAAAACACTTTTGTACATCGCTCTGGATAAGAGCATCTGCTAAATGCCAGAAATGTAAATAATGCAAAAAGTTTCATCAATGTTGTGCTTCAGGTTCTTACTCCATGACTTTTGGAATGAACTCAGATCAACTGCTTTATGGTGATTTATCACAGAGTAAAATCTATCCAAAAAGATTCAAGTGAAGGCTACCATGTCTGGTCAAACAACAATTATCTTAAAACTTAATTTGCAAGTTTTAAGTAATGCCAACATATACAGTATGTTTAAGCCACTCCTGTAATTCTGAAATTACTGAAAATGTATACAAAAGCAAACAAACAATAAACACTAGGAAATATTTTAGAAAAAGTTCAAACAAGGGCTCAAAGGTTAGATTATATTGAAATATTCCATCACACCTTAATCTCACAGCTTCCTGTTCCTCCTCCTTCAGATGGTCCTAGAAACACATCAGTATCAGTGTCTCCATCTGCTTCAGTGCTTTTGGGCAGTTCAGTGTCTCTGAGTTGCAGCAGTGATGCAAACCCAGCAGTGCTGAACTACACCTGGTACAGAGAGAACGGAGAGCAGATAGGAACCGGAAACCATCTCACCATCAACACCACTGATTCTACACACAGAGGTTTATACTACTGTAGAGCTCAAAACCAGCACGGAGATCACAACTCATCTGTGGTCCTGGATCTTCAGTGTGAGTACTTATAAAGCTTAGACACAGGACCGTTGAAAACTCCTTAATATAAGACAATACAGAAATGTTTTTCTTAGTTCTTACCGTTTCATGACTCAGGATAAAGAGATTTACTTTTCACCTGGACATTGGATGCAGACTGAAAGGTGCAGTAAAATGAGATGCAGAAACTACAAAGAATGTGCATATAAAATCAATAGACTACACAGACAGTATAACAATGTGTATAGGTTAAGGAGAGCGTGCAAGATAAAAGAAGAGCATACAAAAATACACATAGAGAAAACTGGCCTTGCCATTCCAATACTTTTGGAGTGGACTGTATATGTTGTCTCATCCCTTCCACACGGAAATGTCTGGACTAACTTCAAATCTGGGAACATTTCTACATCATCAGTCCTTCAGTTGGATTTGTATGAGAGGTAGTTTGTACATGTCATAAAACTGAAAATACCTCTGCTTTTAGACATCCCCATGTTCCTCCATCATGATGTGTGTCAGAATGTGTGCCACATGAAGTCAGGAGATTTTTTTTTACATAAACAACACAACAGCAAGTTCATCAGTCAAAAAAACCCAATACTCTCTCTCTCTCTCTCTCTCTCTCTCTCGCTCAGATGCTCCACAGGTCTCTCCCTCCTCCAGCTGTAACAGCACTCAGGACCTGATCATGTGTTCCTGTGAGGTTCATGGAAATCCATCTCCTAAACTGGAGTGGAGTCTCTCTGGTCACACTGTCTCTCCATCTGAGGTGACTTCTATCCATGTGGAGTCTTTGTGTAACATGAGTTTAAAAAGCTATATTACCATCCGTCAGTCATTTATAGACACACCCACTATGCAGTGTGTTGGCTCCAACAACCTGGGTGTTGACACACACCTGTTTGATCCCATCATTCCAGGTAGGCATCTACAGTGGACTAATAAAAGTTTTTAATTTTTTTGTAGTTTAAGCTAATTTTATTTGATTTATTTCCCAGAATGTGGACACACTACAGAACCTCATCTGGTTCTCTATCTCTCTGTGGTTCTCCTTCACTGTGTTGGTGTTATTGGATTTCTCATCTACAAACTAAAGCAGTAAGTCAGAGCTTTAGTAATATTTCTACAACACTGAATTAAAAACTAGTTAAAATCTGTTAAGAATGGTCAGAAAAATAAATAAATAAATAAATAAATAAATAAATAAATAAATAAATAAATAAATAAATAAATAAATATTTTTTATTGCAGAATGAAAGTTTGTAGCTGAATGAATAAAATGTTTGTAATAAATTGTTTTCTAGATTGTCCAGGAAAATAAATGTGAGTTATTATTATTCTAGTTATTATTGATGATGACTCTGATGGTGATGATGATCATGATGGTGATGATGTTTATTATGTGAAGTTTCTAGAGAAAGAAGACACTTACTCTTGTCTCGAGCTCTCTGCTGGAGTCCAACAGAGGTGATGTCACATCACTCATTAACACTAATTATGATGTTATAAGGTTCAACCGCTTCTATAATGTTTACTTCTTATTCGCACTACTTCAACCGCTGCTACTTCATTTTTGCAGAATCCACAATGTCATGCTGCTTTATATATGTTTATGTTATCAGATACCTGGTTTTAAAAGTTTCTCAAGTTTGCACCTTACATATTATTTTGTTGTATATGTTTTTCAGCACTATGTGTCCTGTCTTGTGTTGTTTTTTGTCCTTCCTGTTTCTGCACTGTTAGCACCTGGTAGCTACTTTATGTAGCTAGGACAAACTTCTGTCCCTGTGTTGTTGTTTCTGTTCTGTAGCTATATGTTAAGTTGTTTATGTAGCACCAGGGTCCTGGAGGAACGTCTCATTACACTGTGTACTGCGTCAGCTATATGTGGCTGAAATGACAATAAAAGCTTCTTGACTTGACTAATTATTTACATTCAGTAAATCTTAACTATTACACAAGGTTTATGAACATGATCTTTATAAGTTTGTGGTTTTGTGTTTCAGAGACGACAGTAAATAAGACTAACACCTGAAAGCTGGACGTTTCATCACCCGATTTTCAGCCTCATCAGGAGAAAACATGGAGGGTGTCTTGCTGTTTCAGTAAAATAATCAATATTGGGGTAGCACAGTAAAGCAGAGTTCCTATAACAGCACATCCCCAAGTAGTTTTTATTTTTATACCACAGCAATTTGTTAACAATTACAATTTTGTCACATTTAATCTGTTTAAAGATACATTTCATGTTTCCTGTTCTCACTTACAGTATAGCAGATATAAACAATCACAAGCTTCTGTTTTTACTCTGTATTGAAGTTATTCAAAATCAAAATGCAGCTACCAATAAAGCATAAAATCCTCTTTTCTGAAAATGTTGTAAAAATCTTTTTTATCTACACACATACACACACTCACACACATACACTCACACACACACACACACACACATACACTCACATACACACACATACTCTGCCATGGAAAAATTTGGAAACACCAAATTTGTTAAACTTAAAGACTTTGCATCTGTTTTTCCAGACATTCAGGTGTTGGTGGTCTTAAAATGTCCTCCCAGGTGTTAAAATATCTCAAGATACAGTAAGTTAATATGTCCAGTGAGGCAATCTGAGTTTATATTTGTCTTTTTCTCCATGTGGAGTGTGACCTGTAGAGTAAATTACAATTGAAATGGCCAAACAATAAGAGAAACTTGTGTATACATGTCTTGAGAAACAGTGTCAGGGTTAACTTGGATATTTCCCTGCTGGAATACTAGGGGGCACTCCATCAGTGTGTTTCTGTTTACATGTACATTACAGGCATTAAGCAGACTTTTAATCTTACTTTATACAGTTAAGCAATTGAGGGTTAAGGGCCTTGCTCAGGGGAACCGCGGTGGCAGCTTAGCGTACCTAGATCAGTATTCCAACACCTTAGCCACTATGCTACCAAATTGTTTTGTACCATGTGTTTTTTGTTCTATATTCACGTGTCTTTGCCTTGCCTTAGCCATAGATTCCTTCCAGTCTCTATGCACCTCTTCCCTGTTTGTAATTACCTTTTCTATTTAGCCTTGCCATATTGTTTGTTGTATCATGGAATCCTTTTCTTTGAGTTGTTTTTTTTAATAGATGTCTCAAGTTCTGTATTTTGTTTCTTTGTTCCATGTCTTGGATTTGGTTTTTTTTGTCATGTGCCTGCTTGGTTTCCCCGAGTGTCTTCTGTTCATGTTTAAGGTTTTCCTGATTTTGTTAATAAATTGTGCCTGTTTTGTTATTTGGATCTGGCTTTTACCCTGAGAGGCACCCCTCAGTCTTGCCAACAAGATTATCTAAGAAATTAAGGATTTCTTTAAAAGTGTACTCTACAGTCTCCAGAGACATGCTGCAATTGGAGGTACTCAGGACAGAAGACAAAGTGGAAGGTTCAACTGAACCCAAGACAAATACTTACAAGTACTTGAGAAACAGATACCTCACTGATCCTGAATTGGCTGCATTATTGAACAAATCAAGAGAGAAACCAGTGTGCAGAGAGACTGTATGTAGGAGACTCAGGTCACCTGGCCTCATGCCAAGAAAAAAAAAATACTAAGGTTAGCAAATTGGAAGAAAGGTTTGTAATGGGTCAAGATGTACAAACAGTGGAGTTTAGATGACTGGAACCAAGTCTTGTTGACTAAACACCATCTTGCTGGGTTTAGAGAAGCTGAACCGAAGAGTTTGAGAACACTGCACAACCAGCACAGCAGTAGACCTTTGAGAAGTACTGCAGATGGCCTTAGAAGGCCTTTTTTGCCCCCCACATTATTCTGTGCTCAAATATAAAAATGAAGTTTGTTCATTTATTTTGTGATGCATTTGTTGTTGGATAAAACCAACAAAAGATAAAAATACATAAGTGTAGTGTTTCCAAACTTTTTCATGCCAGTGTAAGCATCAAGGTGGTTGAAATCAAACTGAAATGCAATGTGGGAAAGAAGCGAGGTAAGGGCATCTGTCGAGATTCAAACACAGATTGGAGGCGTGAAGGGCAAGTGATCACTCACAGGAATTAATGTGATTCATGATGTTAATTGGTGAAGAGGGATGTTACAGCCACACACAAACACAACCAGATAGAACACACAGGAGGGAAACAACAAGAAAACATGAGGAATAACAGTTTAATGACAATAAAGTCCAAAGGACCTAAATCAGGGGTTATGAGCAAACTACCTTAAATTTATCACCCTACAAGCTTCAGTCTTTTCTTTTGAATTCCTTCAGTTCAGCAGCTGCCACACACAAGGGAGGAAAGGTCCTGGATCTGGTCTTCACTCGTCCTTCCCCAGCTACAAACATGACTGCTACTCTACTTCACATCTCCAATCAACACCTAGTGTCCTTCATTATCACGCTCCGTGTCCTACCTAAACATAACTCTCAGCATCTCCTCACCTGCCAAAACCTTCTCGACTCTTCGACTACTTCACCACATTATCTCCTCTTTTTCTAGGGCTTCCTGCACTCTCTCATCTCTTCCTGAACATGACTTATTTTCCTCCCTTCCCCTAGACCAGGGCTGGGCAATTCATTTCTACAGGGGGCCACATAAATATGAACTGTGTCGGAGGGATAACTTGAACTTAATTCTGCTCAATATTAATTTTCTCCCATTCTAAAAAGCAATAAATGATATTTTGATTAGCTGCTGCTGGTAATCAGAAGAATAAGGATATTCTGTAAATATTTATGTAAATTTATGAGTTGTTGTGTAGGTCAAAGAGGAAAATAATCCTATAGAAGTAAAGAGTTTAAAACAAATCATTGCATCACGGTTTCATTTTATTTTTAACTTGTTAATCTTCACAAATACTGAAAAGATGTTTTGCATTATGTTAAAGATAAGCAACTGCTCAACTTCATTCAGAAAGCAATAAGTTCTTGTTTTCAGTTCATTTTACTTGTTCAGTGAGAAAAATCCAGTCTGCCAGCTCTTCTGTGATTTTGAAGTCTGCAGTGATCCCACGTAAGAAGATGAGTAGCTGGACAGTGTCACGTAAATCACAGCTCTCATCCAGAGCCAGTGAAAAATGGTCAAAGTGTCAGTAAACACACGGTGGACCCAAATGCAGGACGCCAGGTAGTGTGAACAACAGTACATTTAATATGAAGCCCAAATCCACACACAGTAAAGGGAATCAGCAAAAACATACATGAGGAGAAAAAAGGGCAGCAGAATCAGCTCAAAGGGGAACACAGGTCAATAACAGCAAGGCAGTCCATAGAGGAAGGTCAACGTGAAAAAACACTTAAAGACTTCACCCAAAAGCAGTCCACAGAAGAAACAGAGTCCGGAATCAGCGACGGCGAAATCAACTATCCACAAGATGAGTCCCCGGAAAAAAGACGTCCGAATACACACTGAAAATATAAAAAAATCCACAAAATAAATAATCCACAGGGGAAAAAGGAGCCGCCCAAGAGAGAAGGAAAACCAAAATCCGCTAGGAATAATCCTCAAGAAAAGAACGGAGGGAAAAACCGCTGAAACAAAACAGGAAACACAAAACACCACGGAAACACAGCGAGGCGGAGGAGCCGGCAAAACGAAACCGAAAGACGCCGGGGAAAAACGAACAGAAAACTCACTGCAAAAAACAGGAACAAAAATGAGACGGAGGGAGGGAGGGAGGGAGGGAGGAAGGAAGGAAGGAAGGAAGGAAGGAAGGAAGGAAGGAAGGGAGGGAGGAAGGAAGGAAGGAAGGAAGGAAGGAAGGAGGGAGGGAGGAAGGAAGGAAGGAGGGAGGGAGGGAGGAAGGAAGGAAGGGTGGGAGGGAGGGAGGGAGGAAGGGAGGAGGGAGGGAGGAAGGGAGGAGGGAGGGAGGGAGGGAGGGAGGAAGGGAGTAGGGAGGGAGGGAGGGAGGAAGGGAGGAGGGAGGGAGGGAGGAAGGGAGGAGGGAGGGAGGGAGGAAGGGAGGAAGGAGGGAGGGAGGACGGACGGAACCGCGACAGGCGACAGCACGCCGGTACCGCCGACCGCAAAGCAAACTGGAAAGATCACCCTGCAGAAAGAGCATGAAAACTACGTCCTTAAATAGTGCAGGTGAGTATAACAATGGAGGTAACCCGGAAGCAGGTGATCCCAGGTCGCACCGCCCCGGAAGCACGAGGTGAGACGGAGAGAGAGCAGGGTAAGATCATGACACCGCTCTGTTCCTCAGCTGAAGCTCCAGATTTCCCGCGATGTCCTCAACCCTTGTCGTTACAGTGCGTCGGGAGAGGGGCACGTTCTCAAATGCCCCCTTTTTCTCTGGGCATATCAGGGCAGCAGCGTCCACCATACACTCCTTAATAAACTCTCCATCAGAAAACGCTTTATTTTTCTAGTGATTTTGTGAGATATGACATGACTTGTCTTGACAGCTGCATCTCTGGGTGTGTGAAGTTTAGTAAAAAGTCCTTGTCGGGTTTGCAGTGTGTCCACAGCCTCCGACTCCTCTGCGCTCTTCATCACACAAGTTCTTGTATTTCTCCTCGTGTTTGGTCACGTAGTGGCGATTCAGGTTGTAATCTTTGAACACAGGGACCTGTGTACCACAAACATAGATTTCTGTAAATAAATATTTTGCAGTCCATGTCTTGTTGAAAACGTGGCATTCGGAACCAACTTTTCTTTTTTTAACGGGAGCTGACATTTACATCATTACAATATTACATTAATTAATTAACTACTCCGTACGGGTATTCAAGTAAAATTTAAAGAGGTCCAGTTAGAGAAAATTTCTTGAAGCAAAGGTCCGGAAGATCATAATGTCTAAGTAGTTAGTGTGATATATATTTATGTAGCCTAGTAGTTTTATCAACATCTGCATGTAATCAATACCTGACTGTCAAATCAAATGAATTCAGTACAATTCACAAACTTTCTGACAATATTTATTGTCATGTAACATACAACTGAACAGATATGTATGACTGTAGATATGTATAATGTTCTCTCATTAACTAAATAAAAGTAGGGCTGCATTTCATAATAAGAGAAAATAAATAAAGTGTGAAAATTGTGTGTTCAAATAAAGTGCTTAACTTCAGAAAAATAAAATAAAGGGAGGAAATCTTGAATTTCCCCTTTTCTGTTTTACATCTTGACTCAAAAGTCTCAACCAATTTTACAAATAATAAATCTTAGCACATCTTAACAGTTGAACAGTTTTAGAGTATCACTTTCTTCCCCTCTTATATCCCACTCCCCCACTTTTTTGCTCAGTGAGAGAATTGAGCTCTAGCTTGTGTTCCCAGGATTTTAAACCTGGGCTTGAATGGAGTCAGGGCAATTCTCATACACATGTGGAGGTGCTCATTGGTGAGCCTGGAATGATATTTAGATTTGATTATGTTCATTGTGGAGAAAGCTGCCTCACAGTTGTATGTGGAGCCAAACATGGTCAAGATGTACAGGGCTACTTTCCTTAGACCTGGGAAAGCTGTCTGAGGGACCATTTGGAGCCAGAAAGTGGAAGGGTCAGTTCTTACAAACTGCTCTTTCAGGGCCACATCTGCTTGGAGATCAACCAATTGCATCTGGAGAGGCCCAGCATTTACCCATTTAAAGTGCTGTGTGACTTCTGTTGAGAACCATCTGACATCTGTGATGAGAAATGGGTTCTGAATGAACATGGTGAGCTGCTGTCCAAAGCTGAAGCTGTCAAAACGGTTGATGAAGTTTACAATCAGCTTATCAATAAAGTCAAGTCAACAAAAGAAGACACATCTCTCTGTCCTTGAACCTGTTCCTGCACTGCTGGGAAGTGTCTCCCTGCAGGTCTTCCTTGAACACCTCAAGTTTCCTCTGAAAGGAGTGGACAGCTGTCATCAGTTCACAAATTGAAATGTCCTTGCCTTGTAGCCTCACTTCATATCTGAATGAACTGATATAAACCAAAAAGGCCACATTATCCATCTGTTTCTCATTTTCTAAAAAGAGAGAAAACTGTGTTGCTTTCTGACTTATTAGCCCTGTCAAAAAAAGATGCTACTTCCCTCCTGATGGACCAAAAGTGTGCTAACACCCTGCCTTTGCTGAGCCATCTCACATTGTTGTGCAGCAAAAGATCATCAGCATTGGCATCAACTTCTCTGAGGAATTCTGTAAGCATGTGATGCTGGTAGGAAGAGGTTGCCCTGAGAAAATTGATTTATTTTCATCATTGTATTCATCACCTCAGCATGCTCATCTGACAGGGAGGCACAGAGGACAGACTGATGAATGATGCAGTGGTAAGTTATGAGCTCAGGATTGTCCTCTTTCAGTCTGGCTACAGCTCCTTTATCTCTTCCTATCATAGCAGGGGCTCCATCTGTGGTTATTGAAACTACTTGTTTTGGCTTTATTCCTCTCTTTGTTAACATCTCCTTAATGGCCAGGTAGATGTCTTCTCCTCTTGTACTGGTCTGAAGGGGAGTGACACCTGTCAGGTCTTCACAGAATGCTTTCTGGTCTGTCCAGTCTGATCCAGTGCATCTTAGTCAACTCTACTGAGTTATTCAGTCAATACCAGCACAGTGTTTTTCTGTGCTCCGTCAAGCTGACCTACAATTTTCAAAGTTTTCTAGATTTCTATCCTAGACCATAACTTTTTATAACATCTTCACTAGCTGATAGTGCCACATAACATTCTCATCCCAAACGCTTTTTATATCACTAGTTTTATTTGTTTTCCTGAACACCCGCTTACAGCTGGTTAGCCCACTAACACGCTAACCCATTAGCCCTGCTATTAGCACGCTAACCCACTAGCCTGGCTATCTCGAGTCTGTCTAGATTTTACATTTTCACCAATTATCTCTGTTATTCTACTTCATTTTAACATTATGTCGGTTGTGGGTTTCCGTTGAGTGCAGGTGAAGATTCCTTCGAGCTGCACTCGGTGGATGTGGAGCTGGAGGCCGTGGAGAAGCAGTTCCGCGACCTTCAGGTGAAGCTAGCCCAGCTGCGACAACGGAGAGACGCTCACCTGTCCCAGGTAAATCCGCGGCGTGATACGGTCACTCCCACAACCTCAACACCACGTGTTTCTCTGCCCAGGCCCAGCGCAGCTAGCAGGCAGCCCGCCCAGGTTTCGTTCACTCCAGCGCCGGGGTACCACGGAGCCTAGATGCAGCAGCAGTGGAAAACACGCACCTTGCCCCGGCCAAGGACCTCTCCCCCTCCGCCGCCACCCGTCTTGGAGATCTCGACCCATGTTCCAGTGAGGAATCGAAAGGTTCAGTAGGCTTTTCGCATTTAATGAATGGTTACAGTCTTGGTGTCAAGAACAGAATATACCATTTGTTGATAATTGGAATGTTTTCTGGGAGCGTCCTAGGCTCTACCGTTATGATGGCCTTCACCCAAGCAGGGCTGGAGCAGCAGTCCTCTCGGACAACATATCCAGGACACTGCGCACCATCTGACTGGTAAGTCATTCCTCAGATTATATCTATAATAGCTACTGTTCAATTCACCAGACTAATACAAGTTCACACATAGCTCGTCCTATAGAAACTGTGTCTGTTCCCCGATTAGTGAGATTAAAAGATAAATTCGTTATTAACTCTCGAAATAATCTTATTACAATTAATCCTGAAATAGACCAAATAGGTAAAGAAAAACAATTTCTTAAGTTTGGGCTTCTGAACATTAGATCCCTTGCACTGAAAGCACTTATTATTAATGAAATGATCTCAGATTATAGTTTCGACGCACTCTGTCTTACTGAAACCTGGCTTAGACCAAATGAATACATTGGCCTAAATGAGTCTACTCCGTCAGGATATTCATATAAGCATGAGCCCCATCAGACAGGTCGTGGTGGTGGTGTCGCAACCATCTATAATAATTCTCTTATCGTTATTCAGAAAACAGGACCCAGGTTTAACTCATTTGAAGTGCTTGTCCTTAATGTTGCACTCTCAGACAGGCATAAAAAATCCCTACTATCTCTTGCCCTGGCCACCGTGTACAGACCCCCGGGGCCCTACGGTGTTTTTCTTAATGAGTTTTCACATTTACTCTCAGATATTTTGATCAGTTTTGACAAAGTGTTAATCGTAGGAGACTTTAACATTCATGTAGACGATGCTAACGATGTGTTAGGACTCGCATTTATAGATTTACTAAATTCCTTTGGGGTTAAACAAAACATTAATAGACCAACTCATCGTTTTAATCATACACTAGACTTAGTTATATCACATGGGACCGATGTTACTGATGTAACTGTTCTACCTCAAAGCGATGACATCACAGACCATCACCTCTTAATGTACACTCTACCTGTAGAACATATTAGACACGTCTCTCCACATTATAAACTTGGTAGAACTATAACTCTGACCACTAAAGACAGATTTACAAACAATCTGCCAGATCTGTCTCAACTTCTTACTAGACCCCAAAATGCAGATGCACTAGATGAAGTAACCAACAGCATAGGCACTATTTTTACCAGCACACTAGACACTGTTGCCCCCATCCGACTAAAAAAGGTCAGAGATAAAACACCTGCACCATCTTACAATAGTCATACTCACACCCTCAAGAGAGCAACCCGTGACCTCGAGTCAAAGTGGAGAAAAACCAACTTAGAAGTTTTTAGAATTGTGTATAAAGACAGTCTGTCCAACTATAGACAGGCTCTAAAAGCTGCTAGGGCTGAGCATCTGAGCAAACTGATAAAAATAAACCAGAACAATCCCAGATTCTTATTTAGTACAGTGGCTAAACTAACAAAGCATCAGATTTCTGGAGAGAGTATTTCAGCACAGTTTAGTAGTGAGGACTTTATGAATTTCTTCACTAAAAAAACTGATAGTATCAGGAACAAAATATTGGATGTTCAACCACTGACAGCATCCGGTGATCCAGACCAGCCTAAAGCTCCACACTTAAAGCTACAATGCTTTACCAGCATAGGGCAGGAAGAGCTAGAATAGAACTTATCACCACGGCTAAACCAACAACGTGTTTGTTGGATCCAATTCCAACTAGATTGCTGAAAGAAGTGATACATGCAGCTGGAGAGCCTCTTCTTAATATTATCTTCATAATAACTCTTCGTTATTCGTTATGTCCCAAAATCTCTTAAGTTAGCAGTTACTAAGCCTCTTCTTAAGAAACCGAAACTAGACCCTGATGAAATATCAAATTACAGACCGATTTCAAACCTTCCGTTTATATCTAAAATATTAGAAAAGGTGTCAGCCCAATTATGTTCCTTCCTACAGGAAAACAATATCCTTGAAGAATTTCAGTCAGGTTTCAGGCCCCATCATAGTACAGAAACTGCACTAGTTAAAATCACTAATGACTTGCTTTTAGCTTCGGACCAAGGCTGCATCTCCATTTTAGTCCTGCTTGATCTTAGTGCTGCATTCCACACTATAGATCATAACATTCTCATAGATCGCTTACAAAATCACACAGGCATGCAGGGACAGGCATTAAAATGGTTAGATCCTACCTGTCTGATCCATACCACTTTGTAGATTTAAATGGAGAACTGTCCAGTGTAGTGCCAGTGAAATACGGGGTCCCACAAGGGTCAGTTTTAGGACCTCTGCTTTTCTCAGTATACATGCTTCCATTGGGTAACATCATTAGAAGGCATGGGATTAGTTTCCATTGTTATGCTGATGATACCCAGTTATATATCTCATCAAAACCAGATGAAATATCTAATTTGTCTAGACTAACTGAGTGTGTTAAAGATATTAGAGATTGGATGACCGATAATTTCCTATTATTAAATTCTGATAAGACAGAGATATTACTTATTGGCCCAAAAACCAGTATACAGAATCTCTCGCAATTCAGCTTGCATCTAGAAGGATGCACTGTTACTACTAGCTCAACAGTGAAAGACCTGGGTGTAATATTAGACAGCAACTTATCCTTTGAAAATCATATTTCCAATATCACAAAAACAGCCTTCTTCCATCTTAGAAATATTGCCAAGCTTAGGAACATTTTATCTGTATCTGATACAGAAAAACTAGTTCATGTATTCCTGACCTCCAGACTGGACTACTGTAATGCATTACTAGGTGTTTGTCCTGCATCTTCAATAAACAAGCTACAGTGAGTCCAGAATGCAGCCGCCAGAGTTCTTACCAGGTCAAGAAAATTTGATCATATAACCCCAATATTATCATCCCTGCACTGGCTACCTGTTAAACTTAGAATTGACTATAAATTAGCTCTACTCATGTACAAGGCTCTAATTGGTTTAGCTCCCACCTATCTCTCCAGTCTTCTAACACCTTACAATCCACCACGCTCTTTAAGATCACAAAATTCCGGACTTCTAGTAGTTCCCAGAATATCAAAGTCCACAAAAGGGTGTAGAGCGTTTTCGTATTTAGCTCCTAAACTTTGGAATAGTCTTCCTGACAGTGTTCGGGGCTCAGACACAGTCTCCCAGTTTAAATGTAGACTAAAGACTTATCTCTTTATCCAGGCATACATCTAACACTTCCCATAACCTTGTGCTCCAGTACATCTGATTAAATGCACATTCAGCTAGTACTGCTAATATTATGAACAGCAGCTACGCTAATGCTGTTCCATTGTTACCCTTCTTCTACCCATCCCGAGGCATACAGAGACTGTGCTCCAGTGGCATCCGGAGATGGACCAGCTCCAGCCAGGTTCTGCTTGTGAGGATTGGGATATTCAAGCAGCGCCATGGACAACAACCTCCTTATTGATTTACATAACACTATACACATGCTGTATCTGCATCACACAACTGTCACCCAAATGAGGATGGGTTCCCTCTTGAGTCTGGTTCCTCTCAAGGTTTCTTCCTCTTACTATCTAAGGGAGTTTTTCAGTCGCCTCAGTCACCTCAGGCTTGCTCACTTGAGATAACATCTAGGACTGTCTGTCTGTCTGTCTGTCTGTCTGTTTATGTTTGTTGTTTTCTTATGTCGTTTCTCATGTAAAGCTGCTTTGAGACAGTGCTCTTTGTTAAAAGCGCTATACAAATAAAATTGAATTGAATTGTTGAAAAACCTGACATACACTAACAGCTAAGCATTGTCACACATGTCAGTGGACTCATCCACAGCTAAGCCTACACATGATGTCTTATGCATGGCTTCATCTAGCTGGGTTAGCACATCTTGAGTTAATATTTCACTTTTCTTTGTGGCAGATGATGCTGACATGGGAATTTGCTTTATTTTATCACAAAGCTCTTGTTTTTGTTTTCCCTCAAGTAGTGTTTTAGCTACTGAATCTAGCCATGGGGGTCACAGTCCAGTGACTTCTGTGCCAGTCCCAAGCCCGGATAAATAGAGAGGGTTGCGTCAGGAAGGGCATCCGGTGTAAAACGTTGCCAAATTTAACCATGCGAATCATCAGTACTCTAAATTTCATACCGGATCGGTCGAGGCCCGGGTTAACAATGACCGCCATCGGCACCGTTGACCTACAGGGCGCTGGTGGAAATTGGGCTGCTGTTGGTCGAAGAAGTAGAGGAGGGAGGAGACTGTGTAGACAGAGAGAGAAGAGGAAAGGTAAGAGTATAGGACTGAGAATAGGAACTCTGAATGTTGGTACTATGACAGGGAAAGGTAGAGAGCTGGCTGATATGATGGAGAGAAGGAAGGTGGATATACTGTGTGTACAGGAGACCAGGTGGAAGGGTAGCAAGGCTCGTAGTATAGGAGCAGGATTCAAGCTGTTTTATTATGGTGTGGATAGTAAGAGAAATGGGGTAGGTGTGGTCCTGAAGGAGGAGTTTGTGAGGAATGCCAAGAGAAGAGCTGTGGTACTGTATGAGGAAGTCAGGAGTAGCAGAGAAGTATGTCAGAGTGGTGCAGGACATGTATGAGAGGAGCAGGACAGTGGTGAGGTGTGCTGTAGGTCAGACAGAGGAGTTCAGAGTGGAGGTGGGACTGCATCAGGGATCGGCTCTGAGCCCCTTCCTGTTTGCTATGGTGATGGACCAGTTGTCAGAGGAGGTCAGACAGGAGTCTCCTTGGACAATGATGTTTGCAGATGACATTGTGATCTGTAGTGAGAGCAGGGAACAGGTGGAGGAAAACCTGGAGAGGTGGAGGTTTGCGCTGGAGAGAAGAGGAATGAAAGTCAGTTGTAGTAAGACTGAGTACATCAGAGGGACATCTCATATTGGACGTTTGGGGGACAAAGTTAGAGAGGACAGATTAAGATGGTTTGGACATGTCCAGAGGAGGGAGAGTGAGTATATTGGTAGGAGATTGTTGGACATGGAGCTGCCAGGCAGGAGGAAAAGAGGAAGGAAAAGAGGAGGTATATGGATATAATAAATGAAGATATGAAGCTAGTGGGTGTAAGTGTTGAGGATGCAGAAGATAGGGATAGGTGGAGAGAGATGATTCGCTGTGGAGGCCCCTGAAGGGAAAAGCCGAAAGAAGAAGAAGAAGTGTTTCAGCTATAGCACTCATGCATTCTTTGACAACCCCTCCATCAGTAAATGGCTTTTTGTGTTGACCCAAAGTCCAAGCAACTCTGAGGGAACACTCAAGAGCACGTTGTTGGGCAGTGAATGTGTGGCTCAGGATCCTGGTGGACTGGTCATATTGGGCTTATTTTCTATTATGCTTATTTTCTGTGATCTCACTTCAGATCTGAGTGGGTATGTTTGTTCATAATCTTTGTTTTGTCTCATAATGGCGTTTCACATTGGCACTTTTAATAAGTGCCACGGTTTCTGAACATATGAGACACACTGGTTTAGTGCTCCAGTGGGAAGTATGAACAGAAACGAGTCCATTCTGGATTAAATGCTCTATTTTCACTGTCCACTTTTGCTGTCCTATTTTTCTCTCCCTTTCTCCGTCTCACTCGTCTGTTTCTCTCCCTTTCTCCATCTCACTCGCCTGTTTCTCTCCCTTTCTCCGTCTCACTTGTCTGTTTCTCTCCCTTTCTCCATCTCACTCGTCTGTTTCTCTCCCTTTTTCCGTCTCACTCGCCTGTTTCTCTCCCTTTCTCCATCTCACCCGTCTGTTTCTCTCCCTTTCTCCGTCTCACTCACCTGTTTCTCTCCCTTTCTCCATCTCACTCGTCTGTTTCTCTCCCTTTCTCCATCTCACTCGTCTGTTTCTCTCCCTTTGTTTTCTACATGTATCGCTATCTTTCTTTTTCTTTCTACCATCTTTTCATGGGTAACTTGCCTCTAGCTCTGTTTACACTGTAGAGTCGTAATGTTTACTACCTGGAATGCACAGACTTGATTGGCTGAGTGGTATCACGTGGGATGGCTTAACTCGCATACAATTGGTCTGTGCGTTTCCACTACCACTACCGTAAAGTCTACAAAAGCTGCGCCAGTGGAAATAGAAGCGCCCCGTCAGGTTTTAAATCATAACCTTCTGTTTTGGCTGTAGGTCCGGGTCTGTATGGGGCAGGTTCTGGGTCCGCGCCCGGACCGCAGTCCGCCTGTTAGTGACCTATGCTCTACTCCTTCCATTCCATTGTCATATTTCACAACCACAGCATCAGAAGAGATCAATCATCCAGTCTTGTAATCCACCTTCCTACTGGATCTAATTCCAGGTGATTCATCCTCAGGTCATGATCTTGTGATATCCCTGCACAACTCTCTGATCTCTCCTTCGGCCATTGCTCGAAACCTCAGGGTAACCATGGACAATCATCTGTCCTTTTCCTCCCATGTAGCTAATGTGACACGCTCATGTCTGTTCCTTCTGCTCAGGTAGTTGTTCAGTCTCTGGTCATTTTGAAACTGGACTACTGCAGCTCTCTACTGGCAGGTCTTCCTCTGAATGCAGTTTGTCTGCTGCAAATGATCTTAAATGCAGATGTATGACTTGTTTTCCACCTGCCTAAAAAGTCACAGCAAGGACAAATCTCTGAAATATTTCTTTTTCGGGTCTGTTTAAGGGTATTTCAGACATTAATAACAGGAAGGACTTGACTTGGTGGTGGAGGCTTTTTCTTTAAATTCCAGATTAATAGTTTAGGACCTGCTGTAGCATTTAAACATTTTATGTTGTTAATACTATAGCATATTCTACAGGAAGTGGAAAGAAATTATCTCATCTTTTTTCTTATGAAATCTCAAGGCAATAAGGATATGTTATTTAAAGCGATTGTTGATTCAGTGGACAGAATATTTGTAATTAATTTAGGGAAAACTTTATGCATATTACTCACGTGTAAATGATGAGACGAAGTTTAAACGATCCCTAGAACATGCAATATTCTATGGTAAGGTCACTCTGACTGTGATTTGAGATGCAACACTAATTTATTTAGGTAAGCTTTAAACATGGCTTGTCTGAACATGGCTCCCAATAACATTTAAAAACGAAACAAAAGAGAACTTCTTTATAAATCAAGTGACCCCTAGTTTGGGAACCGTAACCAATTTCTAGTCTTAAAAGCTTGTGCATAAAAATGGAAGTGAATTTAATTGAACCTGCAGTCCTTTAGGGGACAGCACTAATACAGTCAGAATGTTTAAAATGTTTATTATTTTATTTCTGGTAAAATAAAATAGATTAGAATAAAAGGTCCACCACAATGGAGTGGGGAAGTAGTAGCTTAGTGGTTATGAAGTTGAACTGGTTGGATGGATGTGAGTTCATACCTCAGTGGTATAAATAAATATAAAAGTGGCTCTGAACAAGGGAATCTGCCAAATTGCATAAATCTAAGAAAGTAGAAGTATACAGGAGTGAGGAAGTTGAAGTGTGTGTGTGTGTGTGTGTGTGAAAGAGTGAGAGAAATCAGCATGTTTTATGTCACAACACTTCCTTCTGAGAACTGGAGACTCTAATACATTTAGGTAAGAATCGCTCTTTCTTCATTCTTAAATCAAAAGGTGGGCAAAATGATAAACAAATGATCCAAGAGCAAGGCGAGAATCACAAAACCACAAAACAATCGATGGTCAAAACTGGAATCAGGAGACATGCCTTGGTATGTGAGGGACGAACACAGATCTGTTCCAGTACTTCAGTGTGAACGAGTGTGTAGAGTTCTTAAGTAGTGTGTGGTGGTGATTCAGTCCAGGTGTGTGCACTCAGGTGACTGAGCACATGACACTGAACATGGTGTGTGGGTGATGTAGCCTGAGGTGTCCATATATGTGGTCAGAGGGACACTGTGGGAACTGGAGTTCGTCATTAATTTCAGCACGGTCATGACTGAGTAGTAAATTTCCAATGTGTGTGTATTAAAGTAAAGTGTATTAAATTCTGTTCCTGATGTGTTGAAGTTAGTTATAACTAGCTAATGTAAATTAAAGTAAAAAAATGATAAAGTGTCATCAAAATTGTTTGTAATTACCACAAAATGTCATATGGTATACTAAATATGTAATACTCTGTCTCTCTTTGTACGTTAGTTTGTACGTTTATTTGTACGTTAGTTTGTACGTTTGTTTGTACGTTTATTTGTACGTTAGTTTGTACGTTTATTTGTACGTTTGTTTGTACGTTAGTTTGTACGTTAGTTTGTACATTTGTTTGTACGTTAGTTTGTACGTTAGTTTGTACGTTTGTTTGTACGTTTGTTTGTACGTTTATTTGTACGTTTGTTTGTATGTTTGTTTGTACGTTAGTTTGTACATTTGTTTGTACGTTTGTTTGTACGTTAGTTTGTACGTTTATTTGTACGTTAGTTTGTATGTTTGTTTGTACGTTTATTTGTACGTTTGTTTGTACGTTAGTTTGTACGTTTGTTTGTACGTTTGTTTGTACGTTAGTTTGTACGTTTGTTTGTACGTTTGTTTGTACGTTAGTTTGTACGTTTATTTGTACGTTAGTTTGTACGTTTATTTGTACGTTAGTTTGTATGTTTGTTTGTACGTTTATTTGTACGTTTGTTTGTACGTTTATTTGTACGTTTGTTTGTACGTTAGTTTGTACGTTTGTTTGTACGTTTGTTTGTACGTTTGTTTGTACGTTAGTTTGTACGTTTGTTTGTACGTTAGTTTGTACGTTTGTTTGTACGTTTGTTTGTACGTTAGTTTGTACGTTTGTTTGTACGTTTGTTTGTACGTTAGTTTGTACGTTTATTTGTACGTTAGTTTGTATGTTTGTTTGTACGTTTATGTCAGGCATGCATTTCCGGGTTCCATGTTGCTACTTCCGGTTCCGGGACGCAACTTCCGGTTTCGCGATCTCATTTCCGGTTTCCGCCATTTTATGCTCCTCTGTCCTATATAAGCTAGCGAGCAGTCCATGCTCCTTGCCAGATGGTCTCTTCAGTCAGCCTTGAGCTTCTGAGACGGCATCCTGCCCTTTTCTTCAGTTCCTGTCTGCCTGGTTTGTCTCTGCCTTCCTTCAATCAATGACTCTGCCTGTCCTACGTTTAACCTGTTCTCTGGATTTTGGATTATTGGATTGTATGCTGTCAATGTCTCTGCTGGTCCTACGTTTAACCTGTTCTCTGGATTTGGATTAGTGGACTGTATGCTGTTAATGACTCTGCCTGTCCTATGTTTAACCTGTTCTCTGGATTGTGGATTATTGGACTGTATGTGGTTGTTTCTTTTACTGATTCTACCAGCCTGCTGTATCCTGGTTTTTTCAGGGTTTTTTTTCCTATTTGAAGTTGACTGAGGACTCTGCCATTTTTTGTGCCGTTCTTAATAAAGACTCTAAGTTTGAACTCGGACTGTGTTCTGCATTTGGGTCCTCACCTGCCATCCCTGACAATACCATCTGGCCAACATGGACCCAGCAGAGCCACAGAACATGCAAGCCCTTCTAAGCTCCTTATCTGAGACCCCCACCTCTCACGAACGTCATCTCCAGGATCTCGCCTCGGCTACACACGAACTGATCCGTCGCATGAATCAGCTTTCAGTCACTCCACCCTCTTCAGCTCCCTCGGCGACAACGACACCCACGAGCTCACCAGGTCATCTTCGAGAGCCACACCTGCCTTACCCCGAACGCTTCTCCGGTGAACCAGGACGATGCTGTGCATTTCTGATGCAATGCTCAGTGATCTTTGAACTTCAACCCTCTTCCTTCCCATCAGACCGCTCCAAGGTAGCCTATGTCATCTCCCTGTTGTCAGGCAAGGCCAAGCTCTGGGCAACCGCCGAGTGGGAACGTCAGTCTGTACTCTGATCCTCCTTTGAGTCTTTTTCCAATGAACTCCGCAAGGTCTTTGACACCTCTGCTCCCCAGCAGGATGCGGCACGCTCCCTCTTTGAAGCCTCACAAGGGAGCCTAACCGTGGCAGAATATGCGGTGGATTTTCGCACATTTGCCATCGACAGCGGGTGGAATGCCACCGCACTCTACGATGCCTTCTATTGGGGGCTGGCTTCTGAAATTAAGGATGAGCTCGCTGCCCGGGAGCTACCAGCCGACCTCGATGACCTGATCGTCCTGGCTACCCGCATCGATCGACGCATTCGGGAACGCCAAACTGAAAGGTCAGCCCGACGTCTTGGACAACCCAACTACCGACCCACTGTCTCTCACCCCCCGCCTTCTCCTACCCTCCCTGTCTCTGCATCCAGGAGCCTTCCTCTCTCCCATGCCATGGAGATCGGTCGTTGTCACTTATCCCCTGCTGAGAAGGACAGGCGTCGGGCCTCAGGACTATGCCTGTACTGTGGAGAGGCTGGACATTTTGCCGCTTCCTGTCCAGCAAAAGGCCGGGCTCGTCGCTGAAAGAGGGGCCAGCGGCGAGTCTACGACCATCAGTCCCTTCCAAGCCACTGCTCAAGATCCGCATCTCAGTTGACCAGCGGGGCTACGACCTATCTGCTTTTGTGGACTCCGGAGCCGACTCTGAATTTATGGATCAAGACCTGGCTAAACAACTAGGCCTTGAGACGATGCCTCTGTTCTCGCCCCTCCAAGTTCGGGCCTTGGACGGCCACGTCCTCCATCATGCCTCCCAACGCACTAAACCCTTGCTTGTCACCATCTCTGAACATCACCAAGAGTGGTTGTCTTTTCTTCTGATCCCTTCACCATTTGCCCCTGTTATGTTGGGCTTTCCATGGCTCCGGAAGCACAATCCTCACGTGGACTGGACCAGCGGCCGTATTCTGGATTGGGGCACCTACTGCCTAGCCCATTGCCTAGGATCTGTACCTCCGACCAAGGTGTCTGACATGGACGAACCACCCCCTGACCTCAGCTCAGTACCCTCCAATTATCATGACCTGGGGATGGCATTCAGCAAGGTCAGAGCCTCCTCTTTACCCCCTGATCGTCCATATGACTGTGCTATTGACCTCCTGCCTGGCACTACCCCTCCCCGGGGTCGGCTCTACCAGCTTTCGGGACCCGAAAGAGAGGCTATGACCCAATATATTCAAGATTCCCTCGCGGCCGGGATCATTCGTCCGTCTTCCTCACCTGCTGGGGCTGGGTTCTTCTTTGTAGGGAAGAAGGATGGGTCCTTGCGTCCATGCATCGACTACCGTGGGCTTAATGCCATTACTACCAAGAACCATTACCCATTACCCCTCATGTCTACTGCTTTCGAACTCCTCCAGGGAGCCACTGTCTTCACCAAACTCGATCTCCGCAACGCCTATCATCTGGTGCGTATTCGAGAGGGTGACGAATGGAAGACTGCATTTAACACCCCAACAGGCCATTATGAATATCTGGTAATGCCGTTCGGGCTCACTAATGCCCCTGCTGTATTTCAAGCCCTGGTCAACGACATCCTCCGGGACTTCCTAAACCAGTTCATCTTTGTGTACTTGGATGACATCCTCATCTTCTCCCACTCCCTAGAGGAGCATGTTCACCATGTCCGGTCGGTGCTCCGTCGCCTGCTTCAGAACCGTCTGTATGTGAAATCCGAGAAGTGTGAAGTCCACACCTCCAGCACCACGTTTTTGGGTTTCATACTCTCGGCCGGTAGCATACAGATGGATCCCAGGCGGGTGGAGGCCGGGGCCGGGGTTTCCCGTACCTTATCTACTCTCCAACAGCGTTTCTGGTGGCCATCACTCAAGCACGATATCCAGAGATTTGTGGCAGCCTGTCCCACCTGTGCTCAGCAGAAATCGTCCAGGACCCCACAAGCCGGGCTCCTGCGCCCCCTTCCGACCCCCAGACATCCTTGGTCCCATATCTCCCTGGACTTTGTCAATGGACTACCTCCTTCTGCCGGCCACACTACCATCCTTACGGTGGTGGACCGATTCTCGAAAATGGTCCATTTTGTGCCCTTGGCCAAGCTTCCCTCCGCCAAGGAGACTGCCCAGATGCTACTATTACATGTCTTCCGCTTACATGGGTTGCCTCGCAATATTGTGTCTGACCGGGGGCCACAGTTCACCTCGAGATTCTGGAAGGAGTTCTGTCACCTCCTGGGTACCTCCATTAGCCTTTCATCTGGCATCCCCCCACAGACCAACGGCCAGATGGAGCGATTAAACCAAGAGTTGGAGACTGGGCTCAGAATCCTCTGTTCTGAAGACCCTACATCCTGGTCATCCAACCTCATTTGGGTCGAATATGCCCACAACTCTCTTCCCTCGGCAGCCACAGGCCTCTCCCCTTTCCAGGCCGCTTACGGCTATCAACCACCTCTGTTCTCTTCCCAAGAATTAGAGGCCTCGGTTCCCTCTGCCCTCGCGCTGGTTAAACGGTGTCGATGGGTCTGGAGGAGGACCCACTTAGTGCTTCTCCGCTCATCCAAAAGCTATGCTCGATGGGCCAATCGTAAGCGCCACCCGGCACCCCCTTACCATGTTAGCCAACGTGTTTGGCTGTCCACTCGGGATCTACCCCTGAAAGTCGCCTGTCGGAAGCTCGCTCCTCGCTTTGTTGGTCCGTTCCCAATCTCTAAAGTGCTCAATCCAGTATCCGTCCGACTCGAGCTTCCCCGGGCCCTTCGCATCCACCCTACGTTCCATGTCTCCAGACTCAAGCCTGTCCGAGCCTGTTCGCTGGTTCCCTCCACCAGACCCCCTCCTCCCGCCTGGGTCATTGATGGGGGCCCTGTTTATACAGTTCGCCGCCTTCTACGCTCCAGATGTCGGGGTAGAGGTCTCCAGTATCTTGTCGACTGGGAGGGCTACGGCCCTGAAGAACGCTCCTGGGTGCCCGCACGTCACATCCTTGATCCCGACCTTGTTTCCCAGTTCCACCGCGAGCACCCTGATCAACCAGGAGGGGCGTCGTGAGGCGCCGTGGAGGGAGGGGTACTGTCAGGCATGCATTTCCGGGTTCCATGTTGCTACTTCCGGTTCCAGGACGCAACTTCCAGTTTCGCGATCTCATTTCCGGTTTCCGCCATTTTATGCTCCTCTGTCCTATATAAGCTAGCGAGCAGTCCATGCTCCTTGCCAGATGGTCTCTTCAGTCAGCCTTGAGCTTCTGAGACGGCATCCTGCCCTTTTCTTCAGTTCCTGTCTGCCTGGTTTGTTTCTGCCTTCCCTCAATCAATGACTCTGCCTGTCCTACGTTTAACCTGCTCTCTGGATTTTGGATTATTGGATTGTATGCTGTCAGTGTCTCTGCTGGTCCTACGTTTAACCTGTTCTCTGGATTTGGATTAGTGGACTGTATGCTGTTAATGACTCTGCCTGTCCTACGTTTAACCTGTTCTCTGGATTGTGGATTATTGGACTGTATGTGGTTGTTTCTTTTACTGATTCTACCAGCCTGCTGTATCCTGGTTTTTTTCAGTTTCTTTTTGAGAACTCTGCCATTTTTTGTGCCGTTCTTAATAAAGACTCTAAGTTTGAACTCGGACTGTGTTCTGCATTTGGGTCCTCACCTGCCATCCCTGACAGTTTATTTGTACGTTAGTTTGTACATTTGTTTGTACATTTGTTTGTACGTTTATTTGTATGTTTGTACGTTTATTTCTATGTTTAGTTTGTACGTTTGTTTGTACGTTTGTTTGTACTTTAGTTTGTACGTTAGTTTGTACGAATCCTCAGTAAAAGCTCCACAGGGAACATTGTCAGTTTCAGTTCTTTATACAAGATTAGTCATAACTGTACAGTGTTCTGCTCTGACTACGAGAATCATTTTTATATGTAATATCTTAACTTCTGATGAGTATTTTCGTATGTTATAATATGGTAATGAAACAAAAGAAACTTGCAATCCTCTGCATACTGCTGTTAATAGATCAGATATTACACTGGCCACATTCACTGCAAAGTAGCTAAAAGAACTGTAATTAGAGTTTATCTTAAACATCCATTTTATTCAACACTTACATTGCAGTATACACACACTGAGCAGTAAACATTAAGTACAGTGTGGAACATGTACTAACCGTGTTCTGCTGTTTACATGATCTCTACTTTACTGTCTGAGATTATTTCTCATTATGTTCGTCTCTTCTCCAGCTGAATCTTTGAAGAACAGAGAAATGAAATCGGTGAAGAAGCTCATCATCATTTACTCTCTATTTCAAGGTTTGTGTAAAATTTAATTGTAGTTTGTGAACTGATATAAATATGGCTAGATAAGCAGTGTATTTGTGTTACTGTAGTACTGACTTTATACTGTGTGTGTGTGTGTGTGTGTTTACAGCTGTGTTGTGTAGAGAATTCTCCATCACTCTACCAGAGAGTGTAGAAGCTCTGAGAGGACTCTGTGTTCTCATACCCTGCAGATTTCAGATTGAAGAACAATACGATAAAGACCTCCAGAGAGATTCTACAGGAATCTGGTTATTAAACGGCATTGATGGTAACAGTAATAAAGTCTTTAACTCTAAAGTAACTACAGAGAACAAGATTGAAGGTGAAATTATAGGAGATCTCCTCATGAAGAACTGCACCACCATCTTCTACAACATCAGTGAGAGAGACAGAGGAAAATATTACTTTAGATTAGAGGCTACTGGATCTCTAAAATACAATTATAGATCACCAGTATCTCTAAGAGTGCGAGGTGAGAGCTGCAGCAGTGTGTGTGTGTGTGTTTCTGCGTGTGTTTGTGCGTGTGTGTGTGTTTGTGTGTATGTGTGTGTGTGTGTGTGTGTGTGTACAGTGTAACTGTAATTACACTAATGATCCACTGGAACACATTTAAAACTCATCTCTAATGTGATACTGTGTGTTTATCTCAGACTCTCCAATCAGACCCTCAATAACACTGTATAAGGAGGATCAGGGGGAGGTGGAGGACCAGAATGAGGTGGTGGAGGGAACTTCAGTGAGTCTCATTTGCTCTGCTCCATCTGCTCCATGTCTCTTAAATCCTCCCACTTTTACATGGAACTTCCTGCCTGAGGAGAGAAGACAGGAGCAGAACCACAACACCAGCTTCAGCTCCTCTCAGCTGAACTTCAACGCTACTCACCTGCATCATGGACTCACTTTCACCTGCACCACCACCTACCAGCTCCAGAACCAGAACAAATCAGCACAGAGCTCTCGTACTCTACATGTTCTGTGTAAGTGTTACTTCATCAATTCACATTCAGTACACTTTAAATGATTTATAGAGTCTCCTAAATCCTGTTCCTCCTCCTTCAGATGGTCCTAGAAACACATCAGTATCAGTGTCTCCATCTGCTTCAGTGCTTTTGGGCAGTTCAGTGTCTCTGAGTTGCAGCAGTGATGCAAACCCAGCAGTGCTGAACTACATCTGGTACAGAGAGAACGGAGAGCAGATAGGAACCGGAAACCATCTCACCATCAACACCACTGATTCTACACACAGAGGTTTATACTACTGTAGAGCTCAAAACCAGCACGGAGATCACAACTCATCTGTGGTCCTGGATGTTCAGTGTGAGTACAATGCTGGAGCTTTGCTTATGCTACATCACATGGCTCATGTTATCATGGGATCAGCTTTAAACAGTTTTCTCTCAGCGATATCCTGTGGTCTTAGCCACAGTGCTGTAGAACTCGAGCTATGTCATGGACTTTAGTTTAAGTAACTAATAGGAAACTATATGAAACATTGCCAAATGCTAGCAAAATAAACATTAGCTGCATTCTTTTGCTAATGCATTGCCATTGTCTGGTCACAGCAACAAATGGTTAAATAACAAACATTTATTTATTTATTTATTTTTTATTTCTTTCTATTGCATTTTCATAATAATCAGCATTGGGAGCAGTGACTGAATAACAATACTGCAAATAAAAGAAACAAAATAAACAAAAGTGTGATTAAAAAATAAATCACAGTGTGATTAAACTTAGAACTAGAATATTAGAATAATATTATATTATATCTTAGAATTAGAATATTATCCTATGGGTACAAAAGCATTTAAGGATACCTACTCAGCTTGAGATCAATGCCAAGACAATTCGAAGTTCTAGACCATACTTTATAAAATAAATCAGATTTACCTTTTAGTTTACATCCCATCATTTCCAGAAATTTAACTTCTTTAATCAAAGCCATCCAATCCTTAATAAGGGGGGTTCAGTACCGACCCATTTATTTATAATTATCCCTCTACCCAACATCAATAATGCTTTAAAGACTCCTGAGTACTCTCAGAATAAAGAGGGCAATATAACTTACTTTATGTCTTTTGAAATAAACTCAGATCATCTGCTTTATGGTGATTTATCACAGAGTAAAATCTGGATAAGAAATGTTTAACTTTAGTATTCTTAATGAAGAATAAATCCAAAAAGAAATTAGAATCAAGTGAAGGCTACCATGTCTGGTCAAATAACAATTATCTCATAACTTAATTTGCAACTAATGCTAACATGTACTGTATGTTTAGACAACTGCTGTAGTTCTGAAATTTCTGAAAGATCATTTATTGTATACAAAAACAAGCAAATAAAAAATCATTAGGAAATATTTTGGGAAAGGTTCAAACAAGGACAAAGAACAGATATTATTGAAATATTCCATCACACCTTTATCTCACAGCTTCCTGTTCCTCCTCCTTCAGATGGTCCTAGAAACACATCAGTATCAGTGTCTCCATCTGCTTCAGTGCTTTTGGGCAGTTCAGTGTCTCTGAGTTGCAGCAGTGATGCAAACCCAGCAGTGCTGAACTACACCTGGTACAGAGAGAACGGAGAGCAGATAGGAACCGGAAACCATCTCACCATCAACACCACTGATTCTACACACAGAGGTTTATACTACTGTAGAGCTCAAAACCAGCACGGAGATCACAACTCATCTGTGGTCCTGGATCTTCAGTGTGAGTATTTGTGTGTATGGTTACGTGACCAATACAAATTTAATTTTAATTGCAAATTTATCTATAAAATCAGCTGAAATACCAAAATTCCATTACCTTTTTCTTAAGCACTCTAGATACTAATTTCTAAAAAAAAATATCTACACTATATATATATATATATATATATATATATATATATATATATATATATATATATATATACATACACTATATTGCCAAAAGTATTCGCTCACCCATCCAAATAATCAGAGTCAGGTGTTCCAATCACTTCCATGGCCACAGGTGTATAAAATCAAGCACCTAGGCATGCAGACTGTTTTTACAAACATTTGTGAAAGAATGGGTCGCTCTCAGGAGCTCAGTGAATTCCAGCGTGGAACTGTGATAGGATGCCACCTGTGCAACAAATCCAGTCGTGAAATTTCCTCACTCCTAAATATTCCACAGTCAACTGTCAGCTGTATTATAAGAACGTGGAAGTGTTTGAACGACAGCAACTCAGCCACGAAGTGGTAGGCCACGTAAACTGACGGAGCAGGGTCAGCGGATGCTGAGGCGCATAGTGCGAAGAGGTCGCCAACTTTCTGCAGAGTCAATCACTACAGACCTCCAAACTTCATGTGGCCTTCAGATTAGCTCAAGAACAGTGTGCAGAGAGCTTCATGGAATGGGTTTCCATGGCCGAGCAGCTGCATCCAAGCCATACATCACCAAGTGCAATGCAAAGCGTCGGATGCAGTGGTGTAAAGCACGCCGCCACTGGACTTTAGAGCAGTGGAGACGCGTTCTCTGGAGTGACGAATCGCGCTTCTCCATCTGGCAATCTGATGGACGAGTCTGGGTTTGGCGGTTGCCAGGAGAACGGTACTTGTCTGACTGCATTGTGCCAAGTGTAAAGTTTGGTGGAGGGGGGATTATGGTGTGGGGTTGTTTTTCAGGAGCTGGGCTTGGCCCCTTAGTTCCAGTGAAAGGAACTCTGAATGCTTCAGCATACCAAGACATTTTGGACAATTCCATGCTCCCAACTTTATGGGAACAGTTTGGAGCTGGCCCCTTCCTCTTCCAACATGACTGTACACCAGTGACCAAAGCAAGGTCCATAAAGACATGGATGACAGAGTCTGGTGTGGAGGAACTTGACTGGCCTGCACAGAGTCCTGACCTCAACCCGATAGAACACCTTTGGGATGAATTAGAGCGGAGACTGAGAGCCAGGCCTTCTCGTCCAACATCAGTGTGTGACCTCACAAATGCGCTTCTGGAAGAATGGTCAAAAATTCCCATAAACACACTCCTAAACCTTGTGGACAGCCTTCCCAGAAGAGTTGAAGCTGTTATAGCTGCAAAGGGTGGACTGACGTCATATTGAACCCTATGGATTAGGAATGGGATGTCACTTAAGTTCATATGCGAGTCAAGGCAGGTGAGCGAATACTTTTGGCAATATAGTGTATATAAATATCTAAAAAAAAAACACAAGCATTACTAAAGAAAATGAAGAAGGGATAACTGAAAAAGAAAAACAACTGTTCAGTTTAAATGCCAAAACAAGTGTGAAACTCCCAGCAAAATTAGATTATACACCAGGAACTTCATCACAGAATATATGTCTTGTAAAGAAGATGGATGCCAGAGCCAACTCCTTCATCTGATGACTAGGGATGTCTGTAGGTTTAGATTAAACAAATACAGCTGTTCTTAAAATGGAACTGTGACATAGACAACAGAAGGCAGGGTTGTTTATGTAACTGAGGAATGAAAATCATAAGGTGGTGAATAGCATGTGTGGTTAGGTGGAGACTGAAAGGGACTGGAGAACAGAGGAACAGGTGAAGAGAATTGTTAGAAGTTTGCAACAACAGGAAATGGTAGGCAAGAAGGGCCGGACAATCATCAGATAGGGTCAGCCTATTCTCCAAGGTATGAAGGAGCTTGGACAGAGCCACTTGGGGACTTTCATACAGTCACAGATCTGCCATTTTATCTGTCAGCTTGTGACAGCAAAGAATTAGTGTCTATAATGACCTTAGAAACTACACTGACCTAATAGGTCCTCATGGGTCATTGATTTCTGTTGTAGAAAGGACATTAATCAGTTACAGTTACATTATTTACTGTTTAGTGTCACCCAAATGAGGATGGGTTCCCTTCTGAGCCTGGTTCCTCTCAAGGTTTCTTCCTCATATTGGAGTTTTTTCTTGCCACCGTCACCACAGGTTTGTACTTCTATTCTTATTAATTATGATATAATAATAATCTTCTTCCTCCCTCTCTCTCTCTCTCTCTCTCTCTCTCTCTCTCTCTCTCAGATGCTCCTCAGGTCTCTTCCTCCTCCAGCTGTAACAGCATGCAGGATATGATCATGTGTTCCTGTGAGGTTCATGGAAATCCATCTCCTAAACTGGACTGGAGACTCTCTGGTCAAACTCTCTCTTCATCTGAGGCCACAAACATCAGTCTGGAATCTGTGGGTGATACGGGTTTAAGAAGCTTAATCTCTATCCAAAAATCAGTTAACGGCGTTCACACTCTGCAGTGTGTTGGTGCCAATGAGCTGGGCGTTGCCTCACTCTTCTTGTCCTTTATGAACAAGGCTCCATGCTCTGATAAAGGTTAGAAATGTTTTACTCATTACTTTAGTGGTGTTCTACTCCATTAATGTGTCACAAAGTTAGTGTTGGATTCTCATTATTAAACAATGAAGATCGACAGAAGAATGAAGCAAAGACTTAATTTTATTCCTATAGCTCAGGATCAACCTGGGAACCCTGGAGCTGTGAGGCAGTCACTGTATCAGTCACACTGAAACCAGTGCTATACAAAAAAACTGAAACTTATCATCCAAAATGTTCAGGATTTTACTTTTAATAAAAGAAACCCTGTTAAAATTCTAGACAGGGCAAACAGACGAATGACAAACAATACAGACAAACCGAGACACTCAATGACCAGAAGAATTAGTAATGTCACAGACCCAGCGCTGAAGACTTCACCATGATGTCATGAAAGTTAAAGTTTTATCAAGGAGTTTGCTTAATTAGGAACATTTTTTGTAATTAGAAGTCCAGAGATCTAAAGCTTGGTCATGTGACCAGGTCAGTGTCTGAGCATTATAGTGAAAACCTAAAACATCACTTTTAACCTGTTATTCCTTATATTATATATATATATATATATATATATATATATATATATATATATATATATATATATATATATATATATATATATATATATATATATATATAATATTTCTTTTTGATAAAAGTATCAATAATTCTGAATATATGTGTGTGTGTGTGGGTTTGTGTGTGTGTGTGTATGCAAATGCTTTTAATGTGTTCATTACACAAGACAGGAATTTACATGATGCTTTGTTGTGTTGAAGTTCTGAGTTTTTATTGCATCATTCTGGAAGCTCTGAAATGCATTATGCTTAATAAAGCTTCAGAAAACAGTTGAAACACAAGAAAGGGGAAATATCTTAGGCTGAGGTTTCTGCTACGTCCAGCGGAAAATTTTACTTCTTTAAAGCACACAGTGTTCTCAAAAATATTTCTCAAGACAGAAAAATAACTAAAGGGTTCAACCACAAGCTACTTTCCCATAAACACTTTCTCTAGTTCATTGAAAATGCTCTACTTAAATAGAATTAAGCGAATTATATTTAGCTTGTCATGTTTCCATACTATGTTTACATCA
Organism: Hemibagrus wyckioides; assembly: GCF_019097595.1. Lineage (NCBI taxonomy): Eukaryota > Metazoa > Chordata > Actinopteri > Siluriformes > Bagridae > Hemibagrus > Hemibagrus wyckioides. The sequence continues at coordinate 23,086,545 of NC_080728.1, forward strand.
CAATGCTGTTAAATTCTGGACTCTGATTGGTCGCTCTGACTGTAGAGCTGGTTTATATTAATGCACTCATTCTGATTAATGATTATCGTTTCCATAGCAACAGTTTATTCACAGGGCTAATACTTTTTAGCTAGAATGTTATCAGACAACTTAAAAGTAATTAATTGAATTATTAAAAAATGAAGTGTTTAATTAAAAAGCTGTGTAATATGTCCTATATTTGCTGAATTACAAGCATTGTATAATCTAACTTTATTTCAAAATGTTATCAGAATTTTTCAACATTGTGTCTGTTAAAATATTGTAAATTCAAAAATATATTTCTCACAGGTTGACTTTAGGTGCTTTAATGGTCATTCTGTAAACTGTATTTGTTTTGCTAATATACACTCACTGAGCATTTATTAGATTTAACACTGGGTGGAGCCTCCATTTGATGGTAAAACAGCCTCAGAGCTTCATGGCATGGATTCCACGGATCAGTCGATTTCCCCATTCTGATGGTTGATGTGAACATGACCTGAAGCAGCTGAAGTTATCTGCAGGATATGATGCATCGTGTTGCTGCCACGTGATTGGCTGATTAGATAATTGCATAAATGGTCAGGTGTACCAGTGTTCCTAATAAAAAAGAAGCTTTTATTATTATATTAAGGAACACTTTTCTTCTCATATCCTAGCAGAGGAAGTTGGGGTCAGAGCACAGGGGTAGCTAAGATAGAGCACACCTGGAGCAGAGAAGGCATAGGGCCTTAATTAATTGCCCAAAAATTGGCAATACTGGGGCTTGAACCCTGACCTTCCCATCAACAACCCAGCGCCTTAACCACTTGAGTCACCACTGCTCCAAATGAAATGCATAATTTGCTAGCAATTTATTTAACATTTTTAATTCAGTACTAATTCTCATATTTGCGTTCCCTTTGTGTGTTTAATTATTTTAGGTTCAGGTGTGGATGTTCCCTCAGTGCTGATTGGTGCTGCTGTTGGAGCTTCAGTAATGATGATGCTGTGTGGTGTATTCCTGTGTGTAAGGTGTGTTTACTGTAAAAATGTTAACGTTTAAGTATATTAACATGTAATGTAAAAAATATTTTAAAAATGTAAGTCTACATTTTAAAATATATATAATATAGCATTATAAACGGAGATGTTTTTATTTAATCATTCAATCATTTACTCAGGAAAGCGACTCCTTCCCAGTCTGGACAAGAAGAAGAAGCAAGACGCAGTATGGTTGGTTAATTGAGGAAATATTGGTATCACTTTAGATAAAAGTGAAATATTAAAAGTGAAATTGAAATATTACATTTTACTTCCTGTTGATCTCCACAGGTGGATAATCAGGAGGAAGATGAAGATTCTGTTTATGCGAACAAGACGGTTTTATCAGAGTCACTTCATTACTCCACTATCGTGTTTCCAAACGGAGCGGGAAGTGAAATCAGAGGCCTTTCCAAGCTCACTGCTGAATACGCCAACATCGGCCACGCCTCCAACCATCAAACCATGGAGGGAGCTACAGGATCAGCCTTCAAGGAAGTCCAGGAAGAAAACAATATAAATACGGACAGTGAAAAGATGTGTGAAGAGGAGGTAACTTACGGAAACATCACACGTCAGCCTATGATGGAGCAAACTCCTTCTGATTTAGGTGAAAATGGTAATAATGAAATAAAACAACTGCAGATAGAAGAAAGAGATTCAGAACATCTGAAACAGTCAGATGAAGCTGAAGGTTTTTAAGCAGATCATAAATGTGAATTAAAAAAAACAACAAAAAAACAATAAAACCTACATTTATTTAGTTTAGATAGAGATACATGATAAAGTGATAAATATCTATTTATATTTCTGTTGTACTGATTAGTGAACATTTTGTCCTCAAAGTTGATGTTAGAAGCAGGAAAAATGGACAAGCGTAAGGATTTGAGCGAGTTTGATGAAGGGCCAAATTGTGATGGTTAGACCACTGGATCAGAGCATCTCCAAAACTGCAGCTCTTGTGGGGTGTTCCCGGTCTGCAGTGGTCAGTATCTATCAAAAGTGGTCCGAGGAAGGAACAGTGGTGAACCGGAGACAGGGTCATGGGCAGTTAAGGATCATTGATGCACGTGGGGAGAGAAGGCTGGACCATGTGATCCGATCCAACAGACGAGCTACTGTTGATCAAACTGCTGAAGAAGTTAATGCTGGTTCTGATAGAAAGGGGTCAGAATACACAGTGCAGGACAGGTCAGGGCTGTTTTGGCAGATATTTGGCAATATTAGGCGGGTGGTCATAATGTTATGCCTGGTTTGTGTATATATATACAGTATATATATATCCAGAATATATCCAGAAACAGTGGTAAGAGATAAATAAACACAGCATCTGAAGTCTGAACTTTATCCCCTGAAGAGGTTGTGTTTATTTTTCTCTGCACACAATGGAAGTAATTTACATTATTTTAAATGAGTAACCTGTTAGTATTAATGAATCAGAGACACTTTATTTTTCCTCTGTTTGTGTTGGTTGTTGTTGTCTGCTGCTACCTGACGACATACTCATTCTGAGTTTCTATATTATTGAGCTTAAAGGTGTATTTAACAGGAAGTGTGAGGACATCTGACCTGAGCCCACAGAGCAGTATCAGTGGATATGGGACTGTATGTATAGTCTGGTGAATCCCAGCTCACAACACACATCAGTGTCGATGTTGGTGAATGAGGGAGATAGGGAAAGACGAGTGTCTCAGTCTTACAAGCAATCGTATCTCTGCATGCTCGCTGTGCTCTCCTTATTCAACACATAGTTTTGTCACCATAAAGCTGTTGATACTTGTTTTATTGTATTGAATTACATTGTATTGTACTACAGATGCTGTAGTTCATCCTCTTGATAATTTTACAGGGCACAGCTTACAGTCTTTTTTATAGTTTTATACAATAATCTATAATCTATAAAATATCTCCTGATCACCTGATTGTTGTTATTTGCTTATTAGTGCAATACGATTCACTAGAATTGTAACACATAGTATTATCTAGCATCAGTATCAGACACTGGTATCTCTATATTATTGATGATTATGAGTACAAGTAAATGAGCCTGTTATCTGATTGTAAGGTTCTCTGAATCATTTTTTTTTTCATCGTCAGTGAGGATGCTGTACAAAGTGCTGATCTTGCGACCAAAATATTTCTGAATCATATCATAAAACATGACAATATACTGTAATGTATTTTATACATGCATATATTACAGACTGCATTAAAATCTCCTTTTGTGCATCACTGACTTTCATCATTCACTTACTTACGGTTTTATTCTCCATTATTTGCTCATGAGTGCCGACTTGTCATTAAGATGATGTTTAAGGAAATGTGAATGTAATTCTATCAGATTGATGACAGAAAACCTGTAAATACAAAACCAGTTTAAAATCTGAATTTGCACATTAACCTGCAGTCCTGTAGGGGGCAGAACTACATCAATCAGTGTTTTCATTCCCTGACATTAATCTGATCAAAATCATATACAAGTTAAAACAAACAAACAAAAAAACAACAAAAGTATTTTGTCATTTAAAATTTAATTCTTAAAATTACACAGCAAAAACAGAAGAATTGAGATTAAAGACAGTAAAGCAGATATACATAATAATGCATTATATTTTTATTCTTTTTTTAAAGTAAAAACTTTAGGTGCTTTAATGGTGACTCTTTTTTTAAAAGTTAATTGCTAATATACATTCACTGAGCACTTTATTAGGTTTAACAGCCTCAGAACTTCATGGCATGGATTCCACAAGATGTTGGACACACCCCTTTGGGATTTTGGTTCATGTTGACGTGATTACATCATGACGTTCCTGCTACGAAAGTCTACCACAACCCCCATGATGTTCTACTGGGTTCCTCTGGCCAGTGGTGGGATTTAAATTCACAACTTTCTGATCAGTAGTCCAGTGTCTTAACCACTGAGGTTCCACTAATCTGCATCCAAGGTTTGGGTTCCACATTCTGAGACCATTCTGACCTTAACACTGTTGGTTCCACATTCTGACCCTAACAACTGTGTCCCTCAGCAGAAACCCAGGTTCATCAGATCATTTGCCAGTCTTCATCTGTCCAGTTTGTTCAGTCCACAGCCTCAGATTTCTGTTCCTGGCTGACAGTGGAAGAACCTGATGTGATCTTCTGCTGTTGTAGCTCATCCACCTCAAGGTTCATGGTGTTGTGCATTCTGAGATGCTTTTCTGCTCACCACAGATGCAGATGTACAGAGTGAATATCTGTTACTGTAGCCTTTCTGTCAGCTCCAAACAGTCTTATCATTCTCCTCTCATCTCTCTCTAAGAAATGTGAGATTTTCAGCTGAACTCATGACACTTCATCACCTAGTTAATGAACTGGGTAAAAAAAACTATATAGTAATAACTTCCTGTGTTATTACCTCAGACATAACGTCCTGTGTGTGTGTGTGTGTGTTTGGGTGGGGGTGGGGGGTGGTATAAGGTCATTCATCATGTTGGGTGTAACCGATTGCACTTCAGTTGGACACTTAAAACACTACGGTAAGAATCACACAGTTTGTTTGTTTGTTTGTTTGTTTGTTTGTATTTATAGTTAGTTAAACTGATCATTGGGTGTTTATCTGTTTAGATATTTACATGTTCTTGCTCTCATACACAGTATTAATAATCAGAACACACTGTGCTATTAAAAAGTTGTATCTCTAAAAGTCTCTAAAAGTTGTTCTTCCTTAATAATCTTTATTTAGATGATTTATTGGCTTTTCTTTAATTCTAATCAAATGGAGACAGACAGACAGAAAGACTGAGCTGATTAAATGTACTGCAACACTTTTAATACATACTGCAATAGAAAGGGGAAATTTCTGCAGCATCTTTAATCCTATATTAATCAGAGAAGGTGATGAAGACTGTGGTCTGTTCCCAGTGTTAGTGTAGGTTTCGTGTCATGTATGTTTACCGCCTTTCAGCCTTGCCTTGTTGTTTTGTATTGCTCTTGCATTGTTTAGTGTTTGGGTTTATACAGTCAGAAAACATCCAGCACATGCACTCCTGCACAACATCTCGTTTGTTAGCGTTAGCTTGCTTTGAGGAACTGAAATTGATGAAAGTTAGCTGAGCTTGGTATTGTCGAAACCCCTGAGATAAGCTGATGTAATGCATGCAAGACATGTTCAGTTGCAGCACACAGAGTTTTTTTTTTTTACAATATTATCACATTGAGCAATATTTCTTATCTATTTGCTATCACCTGTTTGGGTATAACATGGACTTTAAGCAGCATTATTGTGTATTACTCCACTACATC
>NC_080728.1:23096869-23136869 GCF_019097595.1 Hemibagrus wyckioides
TCTTTAGACTGGGGGAGGAACCCGGAGAACCTAGAGGAAAATCCTGAAACACAGGAAATTTCCCCCACACAGAAATTGAGCTCTAGACCACAGAGGTGCGAGGCAAACACGCTAACAAATAAACAACCACATCTACCATGAAAGACCTTGTTTTTGCTAATAGATTCTTATGACTTGAAATAATTAAAGCAAATGCCTTAATTTAATTTAATGAAATAAATTGAAAATAGTGCTGCTTCACTATTAAGTGTTAATCATTAATGAAAATAATTATTGTGTGTTAGTATTGTACACAGTCACAGTTTAATGCAATTTTGTGATTTGGAACCCTGAATTTTCATTACACAGTTAAGGACAGAACATGTTTCACCATGTTACTGAAACATTCAGTTTTTGTTACACAATTCAGGAAACTCTGAAAAGAAGGAAATGCAGCTTGTGGTTTTAAACTCAACCGTGTGGTAGAAAAAAAAGACATTTAATGATCATTTATTTGAGTTATTTTTATATTTATACATGCATGGATTCTTGATACTACAATTTTTGTGATTTGCAAACAATTGTAATATGTAGCTTAATAATAATTAGCTGTTAGTATCATAAATAGTTATTAATAATTTAACAGTATAATGATATTTAAAAAGAGTAAGTCTGCTATACACTATAACATGGTGTATTTACAGTACTGTGAAAAAGCCACCCCTTTTTCTGTGAAGCCTTTGTTAGAGATTGTTGAGTCAGTATACACATCTTAGTCCAAACGTTTTTCAGTGATAACAAGGAAATGTTACAGAAAATGTGTATAATGTTTGTATAGTTTGTGTACGTGTCTCCTAGGGAAATCTGGCAAATTACTGATATAATTTTTCTTAATGTAGAATTTTTTTTATTTAACAAATATTGAAAGCATCTTTGTTTTTTTGCACAGTAATATATCCTGAATGCTAATATGAGTTTGAATGCATCAGTTTAATTTGTGTGGCTAGTGTTTTACTGTAATGATAAAACTGCATGAATTAGGAAGCTCTGAAAAGTCCTTTTGCAACAGACATAAATTTACGCCTGCAAAGTTTTAAAAGAATTGTACAGAACAAATACTACAAACCTTTTTTTTTTATTTGATAAAGAGACTTTTATAAGAGGGTCAGATGTATACAATGTCTGATAACTCGAGAACATGTTTCTCTTCAAAATAGAAAATAGTTTGCTTTGTCCTATTTCTCAAGTCACAAAAAACAGGAAGTAAAGTTATTTTACGTGTGGTCGACTGCAGGTCACGATCAACATTCTTCTTTTTTTCAGTTACTACATCGCAAATATAGATTGTGACAGATTTACCAAATGCCTAAACTTACTATAAAACCACTTAGCTGTAATTTCCACAGTAACCTGAAATATCCACAAACATCTACAACATTCACACTTTACATTTAATTTAACTAGATTCTAGATAACTGTTGTTACAATTCAACAATATTTATTATTGTTGTGTATTAATTAATATATTTATTTATACAAGCTCTGTGTGTTTAATAGTTTTAGGTTCAGGTGTGGATGTTCCCTCAGTGCTGACTGGTGCTGCTGTTGGAGCTTCAGTAATGATGTTGCTGTGTGGTTTATTCCTGTGTGTGAGGTGTGTTTTTTACACTTAACATTATGTTTATTTTATTGATTTTGTAACAAAAGACAAAACACCTTGTATTTGTTTAAGTCTTATTAACCCCCCCCCCCCCCCTTTTTTTTTTTAGGAAGAAACAAATCAAACCTCCTACTGGACAAGAAGATACATCAGGAAATGTGTTAAATGATAGGGTTAGTATCATGAATATTTATTCTTCTAAAACTTTTAATGTATGCTTTAGCATTCATCAGCCATCATTCAGATTGGGTTATTTTATTTCATTTAGCAGTTTGTTATTTGGAATTTGCCCCCGTAGAATTTGCCCCCGTGGAATTTGCCCCCCCCCCCACACACCTCCACACTCCACACCTCTTGCATGAAATATTCATCTCATTTCTTACACAAATATACATACATATACATATTTTGAAACCCCTCCACTGTCTTCTTGCTGATATTGTAAATACTGTCATACTGCTAAAAACAAATTTAAGGATTAAATTTTAAGACAAATTTTAAAATGGACAAAAACAAAACTGAGGCTAACAAAAAACATTTTTAGGCAAAAAAAAATGAACTCTTAAATTTCTCAATTCTTATCCTAAGTCAGTGCCCCAGTTTTTTACTATAAAGCTTCTGCAGAAGACAGAAAAGCAGTATGTAATATACAAATCTGGTAATTATACAAAACTTAGAGCAAAAATAGAGAGATGATTTTAAAAAACTCAAAATTTTGCATTGTACAGTAAATATGTGCTAAACAGGTAATGCATTTTACTTCCTGTTGATCTCCACAGGTAGTTTGTCAGGAGGAAGATGAAGATTCTGTTTATGCGAACAGAACAGATTTATCAGAGTCACTTCATTACTCCACTGTGGTGTTTGCAAACGGAGCAGACTGTGAAATCAGAGGAGTTTCCAAGCTCACTGCTGAATACGCAACAATCCACCACAGCGCCAAGCAACAAACTGAGGAAGAAGCTACAGGAACAGCCATTAAAGAAGTCCAGGAAGAAAATGTATCAAAGTCAAACAGTGCTAAAATAGAGGAGGAGGAGGTAACTTACGGAAACATCACACGTCAACCAACGATGAAGCAAACTTAGTTCGAGGTTAATGATGATGAGGCTAAAGAAAGAGATAAAGAGCAATACAAACACTCAGAGGAAGGTCAAAGTCTTTATGCAGAAGTTAAACCCAATAAACATGAAAAGAAAACATGAAAATAATCTATAAAATTCTCGGTTTAACATATGGTGTTTAAAAATCATATGCTCCACCTTTCCCCAAGGCTATTAGCTAGATGGGTCTTTCTGGAAGACATTTAAACCTCGTCAGCTTACCGTCCAGGATTTGCTACCTTTTCTATCTTTGCAAACTGTGAACTCTGACTTGATGGTGGTTTTCTTCTGTGTACAATTCTCTGCTTGTTATAGACTTGTTTAAGCCTAGCCCTTCATGTTTGCTTTGTCCGTATACACCGATCAGGCAAAACATTATGACCACTGAGAGGTGAAGTGGATAAGACTGAGTATCTCCTCATCATGGCCCCTGTTAGTGGGTGGGATATATTAGGCAGCAAGTGAACATTGTGTCCTCAAAGTTGATGTTAGAAGCAGGAAAAATGGACAAGCGTAAGGATTTGAGTGAGTTTGACCAAAAGGACCAAATTGTGATGGTTAGACCACTGGATCAGAGCATCTCCAAAACTGCAGCTCTTGTGGGGTGTTCCTGGTCTGCAGTGGTCAGTATCTATCAAAAGTATACTTTAAATCCGGTAAGTTGCAAGGTGGGGCCCATGGAGGCACCATCTCACAACTTAGAAGACACTAGAAGGATCTAGTGGAGTCCATCTCAGCGGGCTGTTTTGGCAGCAAAAGGGGGACCAACACAATATTAGGCAGGTGGTCATAATGTTATGCCTGTTCAGTGTATACTGTGTAAATATCATACACCAATATCCACTTTTGTAAATAACATGCTGTTCGGTGGTTAGTAGGAAGTTAGTGATATTTATGTTTGTTCTGTTTCCTTTTGTTTTTTTTGTTTGTTTTTTTTTGGTTAGCTATAGGGAGCGATGGAATTTTCTTTTCTTTTCTTTTCTTTTCTTTTCTTTTCTTTTCTTTTCTTTTCTTTTCTTTTCTTTTCTTTTCTTTTCTTTTCTTTTCTTTTCTTTTCTTTTCTTTTCTTTTCTTTTGGGATAGGTTAGTTGAGTTGTATTGTGTACAGTTTAAGAAGTTTTGTTTATCATTTTGGCCTGGCCAATTTCTAAAGCTATCACCACAAAAACAATGAAAAGAATAAATCAAAGCAAGAGATACTGTGTCTTGGTACATTTTTTTTACCTGTCTGTTTTAGACCTGTCCTAGACTGGGTCCTAACAGCATTGCTTTAGTAAATAACTTAGAAAAAAACAAACAAAGAAAAAAAACTAGAAACAACTGCACGCCTTTAGGTACAAGTTAAACATCATAAACCATGAGGCTTTAAAGGGTTCCAAAAAATAAGTCAGACTAAATATAAACATGAATAAAGAGCTGAATATTTCTCACATGCGGCTTTTGGTTTTAGTGAAGTTGGTGCTACTTTGGAAAATATCTGCTTTACTGCAAGTGTACTGAATTAATACAACGCAGATGGAGCAAAAGCTTTAAGAGAAAAACAGGAACATACAGTCAGCATTGCACAGGTCAACAACATTACAACATTTCTGAAATAAACAGACTCAATGGTTACTTAAGAGGAGTTTTAAGCGTTTTTACTTTTAATTTTACATTTCGGCTTTATATTTTATAAATATTTCACAGTAGAAAGTAACGGTATGATATTGTATGTATTTATGTTTATAACGTGCTTATTAGATAAAATATGAATCTTGTAAAAATTAATAAAATATTTTTATATTTTAAATGCCTTTAATGGTTATTTTATTATTTCTATAATTATTATTTTAAATATTTATTAATTTATGCAATTTTAATTGTTTATCAATGTATCATTTAAATTAATCTTTTTTTAATATTTGAGTATTATATTTTTAAATATTATTTTTGAATTATATCAAGCAACGAGAAATGTTGTGTAATGAAGTGTGTTTTAAACCCCAACCCATCCCTAACACTGAGACTGTGTCTGAATCCCAAACACTAATTAAAAGACCATAACATACTGTATCTACATAAGTTTCAAATAAAAGACCAGAGTCAACAAACAAACACATCCCAGTTATCCCAGTCTGCTTTGCTGCACTTACTCTTGAAAATAGATACTACAGGATGCTATGGAATATGCAGAGCACTTCCGAGCTCGGCATTTTGAATAACCAAGAAGGGATGCTAGTCACACTGATTGCCTTCTTTACTTTGTCTAGACTGTTGAGCAAGTTTAAGAAATGTTCCCTCCTGCAACTGATAATGCTTGTTTCATCCTTCAGAAGAGAACTGCCATCAGCAGAGAGCAGTAGTATTATGCTTGTTCTTGAAGGTATATAGACCATCTTTAGAGTCTAAATTTCTAAATAAAAAGATTTATTTTCCACTCAACAAAGTCTTTATCTGTGAGGGCATTGAGCTGGAATGTCCTGAGGTGGAGAGACAAAGCAGAACCCAGCAGGGTGCAGCAGGCTCAGGTGGATTTGTCTTCATCTGTGTCTACAGCTCATTCTACAAAGAGAAAGGGAAAAAACACATTAATTCTGTGGACCAACCCCCTCTGCTGGCCTTGAAGTGCTCTGACCCATTCCGCCATTTAGCACCAGGAGCAGCAGGAGGAGTGGGAAAATGCAGCTGAAAAGTGGTGGTGCAGGTGTCACAGAAGATAACAAAAAGAATACAACATTTTATTTTACATACTAAAACATTACTAAGATAAGAAACATAATGTCACTACATGATCTAGAAACACTAGTTCAAGCATTTGGTACCTCCAGGTTGGATTGTTTACTGTCCAGAAGTCCCAGTATGAGCATATACTACATTTAGTCCAGAACACAGCAGCTAGAGTCCTAACTAGAACCAAAAATCAGGTCAGGTCAGATTAAGGTCCAGCGGCCAGGAAGGCAGTGCAGGAATGCACTGTGGCGTGCATTGTGCAGGCCAGGGTACTGAAGAAGGCCTGTCCGTCCACAACAGCCAAATAAATTATCACAAATAATATATACCGTGCCACTGGACTCAAACTACAGAGGCCGAGATGATGGGGGTTGCTTTAGGACTTTTGTGTGTGTGTGTGTCTGTATTTGTGTGTGAGTGTTTTAACATATATATCAATAAAAACATTATGCAAATATTCTTAGCATGAAATATTGTAATTTATAAAATCTGTTGTTTTATCATATAATAATAATAATAATAATAATAATAATAATAATAATAATAATAATAATAATAATAATAAAATGATAATAACAATAGGCTTAGTGGTTAGCACGTTCACTTCACACCTCCAGCATCCTGGGTTTGAGTCTCGCTCCCGCTCACTGTGTGTGTGGAGTTTGCATGTCCTCCCTGTGCTTGGTGGGTTTCCTCCGGGTGCTCTGGTTTCCTCCCACAGTCCAAAGACATGCTACTAGGCTGACTGGAGTCTCTAAATTGCCTGTAGCGTGTGTGTGTGTGTGTGCCCTGCAATGGGTTGGCACTTCGTCCAGGGTTTATCCTGCCTTGATGCCCGATGAAACCTGAGGGAGCACAGGCTCCCCGTGACCCAATGCTAGATAGGATAAGTGGTACAGACAATGAAATGAAACAACAACAACAACAACAACAACAACAATAATAATAATAATAATAATAATAATAATAATAATAATAATAATTCAGCAGTGCCCCCAGCAGGACGATTAAGAGAAAAACACATTTCACTAATGTTTTACTGCCATCTTGTGGATCCACAACTGTTAGAAATAAAATCACTTATAATTTATTTTAATTATTAAAGTTTTTTCTCAGCTCTAAAGATCTAGAAATCTAATATTTTCAGATCTTAGACACAGACAAAAAATATAACACTACAGAGAATTCATTAGACATTACATAAAAATGGAAAACACAGTATCCAAATCAGTTAAATTCAATTTAATTTGTATAAAGCTTTTAACAATAGACATTGTCTCAATGCAGCTTTACAAAAATATAAAAATAGCAAGCCTGATGCAACAGGATAACCCTCACTGCCATCTGGGTCATGGCACCAGTGTAACATCCCCGGGTCCTACTCGCAACCACTGTAGTGGAAAACTTTAAACTTTCTGTAATCATTTATGTACGAGGCTTGTGTACGTGCAGACTGTTATGTATATGTGTGGAAAAGACTTGAAATGTGCTGACAGTTCTTTTTATAATCGTTGGAGACAATATGTCACATCCAAGGGGAACTAAGATGGCAGGGTAAGGAACTGAGAGGAGACCCCTGCCCTGCAAATATAGCTTGAACTTTTGAACTCATGCAACTTCTGTAAAGAGTGTACGCATAAAAGCAGCGTGAAAGAAAGGGGAAGCGCCTCTCACTCGCGGATACACTGTGTGTGTGTGTGTGTGTGTGTGTGTGTGACTGAGACGTCCTGTGCAGTCTTTTTTATTAATAAACTTTTCTACTCTTACTATGACTTTAGTGAAGTCTCCAACTTATTTAAATTTGTTTAACTGATTTCCACGACAATTCTTTGGCACCCCCAGATGGGACCCCACGGTTGAGCAGCTGGAGGAGACCGAGTAAGTGCGGTGCACAGTACTTCGAAGGCGTAACTTCATCCGACGCTCTCGTATTGGCTATTTGAAGCTGAGGAACTTGAGAAAAATCCCCACGCTGTTCAACACCAGGGTCAACATCAGTTAAGAGGTAAGTTTCAAATTTCTGCAGATTGCATAGGAAAGACTTGCACCTGGGATTTGTCACTGCGTGTCTGGGACCTTTGTAACTTGGGCAAGATAACAGACACTGACTAGGGTCAGGAGATAGTGGACTAGAGTACCACAATGTGGGGTGAAAGACCCCCAGGAGATGTCTTGTTTCTTGCCTAGGCTTTCAGCTGGTTCAAGGAAACTGCCTTTGGGACTGATGAGTCCATTGTATCGTCCTCTGAGGGACCTTCTCTGGAGAAGAAAGCAGGTAAAAAGTAAAATCTGCAGAAATTGGAAACATGAAATTGAGTAAGGAAAATGGGGACTTGTCATAGTGAGTCTAGAAATAGGAAGTCAGAGCAAAGGTTGACAGAATTAACAAGCTATCCCAATGTGAAATTTATGTTAACTAACTACGGGCCAGGTTCACTAAAACAATATGTGCTCTGGGTGGATTCAATTCAATTTTCAAACATATAAACAGACAAACAGACAGACAGTCCTAGATGTTATCCCAAGTGAGCAAGCCTGAGGTGACTGAGGCGACTGTGGCAAGGAAAAAATCCCTTAGATGGTATGAGGAAGAAACCTTGAGAGGAACCAGACTCAAAAGGGAACCCATCCTCATTTGGGTGACAACTGTGGGAGATAATTTTGTAAATGAAGATATATGTATGAGGTGTGTGTTTGATGTAGTGTGAAATAATCAGGGGACAGCAGGAGTGAGTTCTCAGGTAAGGTTTATTCGTTAGGTCGTTTGAGCTTAAGAACAATATAAGGTTTAACATGGCATGTTGGCCTGTCACGGGCCTTGCACACAGGCTGCAAGGGCTTTGAAGAACAAATAGTTGTATCAATGATGTCAGTCTGGCAGGCCTTCTCTGCGGTACCAGGCTTTCCAAACTTGGACCAATCAATGGCAGAGATGCACCCTAGATCATCATGGTCAATCTTCGCTCCACTGGTACCTGGAGCGGCAGTGATCTCATCATGAAGTAAACGCAGCGCGTGCTGGACGGCAATGGTGGTACCAGGCGAAATATCTAGAGTACATACGTAGAAGACAGCGGATAAATCAGAAAAGCCGTGAAGTGTAGAGTGTAATAAAAGAAAGGGTGTTGGCCCCTGAAGGACTGAGAACTTACCCATGCTGTCTCCTGAAGAAGAATGAGGTGTTGGCGAGAGTGAGGCCGAAGACAATCCCACTGGTGGGGGCGGAAACGCCCAATTTTTAATATAATGATTTAGGGAAGTTTAATTATAATGGTATTTGAAAATTCAAAGATAATGGTGTAAAAAAAGAATCTAAAAGGTCTAAAAAAGAAAGAGGGGTGGGATTGTCTAGGCAAAGAACCAGTGACATGTTGCATTGGGAAGATAAGGGAAATGTATATAAAGGCTGTAGTTGGAGTTCCCCGGAGAGAGGTTGTTGGGACGTTCATGCGTGAGCATCTCAATTCTTGTGTCAGCGCTGATTACAAAATAAAATCTCTTATCTGCATTCATCTAGTCTGCTTGATTGGCTTATTTAGTTTTGAGGCCTTACTAACTCTGAGTCTCACTCAGATTGAGCTGTTGGGTCAGTGTGGAGCTGGAGTCAGATTTTAGTAGTGAGTACAGTAGAATTTGTATTCCACACAACTGTGTGATGCAGATACAGCATGCAAGATTCAAGATTCAAGAAGCTTTATTGTCATTTCAACCACATATAGCTGATGCAGTACATAGTGAAATGAAACACCGTTTCTCCAGGACCTGGTGCTACATAAACATACAACAACAAAGTTCAACATAAAAAACAACACCACAGAGCTAGGACAGAAGATTGTCTTAGCCACATAAAGTGCACAGTGTGCAGCTAGGTGCAAACAGAGCATAGACAAGACAGTGCAAAAGACAATAAATACAAGAAAGACAACACAAAGGAACACAGGACACTTAGCGCCGAAAAGAAAGAAAAGAACATGTGTACTGGAATGTAAGTGAAATAAAATAGATAAAGTGAAATGATGTAAAAATAAAAAAGTATTGTGCAAATAAAATTGTGCAAAAATACACAGCAGCGGTTGCGGTAGTGCAAATAGAATAAACATAAATATAACTATAGCAGCGGATGACAGGTAGAGGTAGTGCAGTAAGTAATGAACAGTATAAATTATGTGTGTGTGTGTTTGTGTCCACACAGTCAAGAGAGAGTGTGTGTATCTGTGTGTGAGAGAGACAGAGAGTTAATATACAGTTCAGTCCTGAGTGAGAGTGTGTGTGTGTGTGTGTGTGTGTCTGTGTGTGTGTGTGTGTGTGTGTGTGTGAGAGTGTAGAACAGTTCAGTCCAGAGTGTTGAGGAGCCTGATGGCTTGAGGAAAGAAACTGTTACACAGTCTGGTTGTGAGGCCCGAATGCTCCGGTACCTCTTTCCAGATGGCAGGAGGGTGAAGAGTGTGTGTGAGGGGTGTGTAAGAGTGTGTGTGGGGTGTGTAAGAGTGTGTGTGAGGGGTGTGTGGGGTGTGTAAGAGTGTGTGTGAGGGGTGTGTGGGGTGTGTAAGAGTGTGTGTGAGGGGTGTGTGGGGTGTGTAAGAGTGTGTGTGAGGGGTGTGTGGGGTGTGTAAGAGTGTGTGTGAGGGGTGTGTGGCGTGTGTAAGAGTGTGTGTGTGGGGTGTGTAAGAGTGTGTGTGAGGGGTGTGTGGGGTGTGTAAGAGTGTGTGTGTGAGGGGTGTGTGGGGTGTGTAAGAGTGTGTGTGAGGGGTGTGTGGGGTGTGTAAGAGTGTGTGTGAGGGGTGTGTGGGGTCAGCCACAATGCTGTTAGCTTTGCGGATGCAGCGTGCGGTGTAAATGTCTGTGATAGAGGGGAGAGAGACTCCAATGATCTTCTCAGCTGTCCTCACTGTCCCCTGAAGGGTCTTGTGATCTGAGACGGTCCAGTTCCCAAACCAGGCAGTGATGCAGCTGCTCAGGACGCTCTCCATGGTCCCTCTGTAGAACACAGTCAGGATGGGGGGAGGGAGATGGGCTTTCCTCAGCCTCCTCAGGAAGTAGAGGCACTGCTGGGCTTTCTTGGTGATGAAGCTGGTGTTGAGTGACCAGGTGAAGTTCTCCGCCAGATGGACACCAAGGAATTTGGTGCTCTTGACGATCTCCATCGAGGATCCGTCGATGGACAGCGGAGAATGGTCACTCTGTGCTCTCCTGAAGTCAACAACCATCTCTTTGGTCTTGTCAATGTTCAGGGAGAGGTTGTTGGCTCTGCACCAGGCTGTTAGATGTTGCACCTCCTCTCTGTATGCTGACTCGTTGTTCTTGCTGATGAGACCCACCACGGTCGTGTCATCGGTGAACTTGACGATGTGGTTGGAGCTGTGCATTGCTGCACAGTCGTGAGTCAGCAGAGTGACCAGCAGTGGACTGAGCACATGGCCCTGAGGAGCTCCAGTGCTCAGTGTGGTGGTGCTGGAGATACTGCTCCCGATCCGGACTGACTGAGGTCTCCCAGTCAGGAAATCCAGGATCCAGTTGCAGAGAGAGGTGTTCAGGCCCAGGAGACTCAGCTTCTTAATCAGCTGCTGAGGGATGATTGTGTTGAATGCTGAACTGAAATCTATGAACAGCATTCGAACGTAGGAGTCCTTACAGTCCAGGTGTGTGAGGGCCAGATGGAGGGTTGTGGTGATGGCGTCTTCTGTGGAACGGTTAGGACGATACGCAAACTGCAAGGGGTCCAGCGAGGGTGGTAGCTGTGACTTGATGTGCCTCATGACGAGCCTCTCGAAGCATTTCATCACGATTGGTGTGAGTGCGATGGGACAGTAGTCATTGAGGCAGGAAACTGTAGACTTCTTTGGCACAGGGACGATGATCGTTGTCTTGAGGCACGTAGGGATGATGGAGCTTCTCAGCGAGATGTTGAAGATGTCAGTGAAGACATCTGCTAGCTGCTCTGCACACTCCCTGAGAACTTTTCCAGGAATGTTGTCTGGTCCAGCAGACTTCTGTGGGTTAACTCTGCATAGAGTTCTTCTCACGTCAGCCGTGGTGAGACAGAGCACTGGGTCATTAGGAGGAGGGATGGTCTTCCTCACTGTTGTGTTGTTCTGTGCCTCAAACTGAGCATAGAAGTCGTTCAGAGCATCTGGAAGGGAGGCGTCACTGTCATAGGAAGGTGAAGTTGTCCTGTAGTTGGTTATCGCCTGGATGCCCTGCCACATGCGCCGGGAGTCTCTGCTGTTCTGGAAGTGGCCGTGGATTCTCTGGGCATGTGCACACTTCGCCTCTCTGATGGCTCGGGACAGTTTGGCCCTTGCAATTTTTAAGGCCGCCCTGTCCCCTGATCTGAAGGCAGAGTCTCTCGACTTCAGGAGAGCACGCACTTTCGCAGTCATCCACGGCTTCTGGTTGGAGTGTGTTGTGATGGTCTTGGAGACGGTCACGTCATCGATGCACTTCCCGATGTAGCCGGACACTGATGCCGTGTATTCCTCCAAGTCAATAGAGTCGCCGTTGGTTGCAGCCTCCCTAAACATGTCCCAGTCAATGCACTCAAAACAGTCCTGAAGAGCAGAGATGGCTCCTGCTGGCCAGGTCTTAACCTGTTTCAGAACCGGTTTAGAGCGGTGTGACGAGTGGTCTGTATGCTGGAATCAACATAACAGAGATGTGGTCTGAGTAGCCGAGGTGGGGGCGGGGCTCCGCACGATACGCGCCGGGAATGTTTGAATAAACAACATCCAGCGCGTTCGTCCCTCTCGTAGCAAAGTCCACATACTGATGGAATTTAGGGAGCACTGTTCTGAGATTTGCATGATTGAAATCTCCAGCGATGATAAACAGTCCGTCAGAGTGAGCATTCTGCAGCTCGCTAATAGCTCCGTACAGCTCACACAGAACCTCCTTAGCATTAGCGCTGGGTGGAATGTACACTCCGATAATGAGAGTAGTGGTGAATTCCCGGGGTAAATAAAAAGGTCTGCATCTAACAGTCACAAACTCCACTACCGATGAGCAGTAGTTAGACACAAGCACAGAGTCCTTACACCATTCCGTGTTGATGTAAACACACACACCGCCACCGCGAGTCTTACCGCACAGAGCTGCATTCCTGTCGGCACGAAACACGGTTAGCCCGGCTAGCTGAATGGCGGCGTCCGGAACTCTGTTGCTGAGCCACGTCTCCGTGAAAACAAAGACACAGCAGTCTCTGAACTCTGAACCGTGTAGTTCACTGGAGTCGGATGTAGTCCAGTTTATTATCCAGTGAGCAGACGTTGGACAAGATGATGGAAGGGAGTGCCGGCCGGCTAGGGTTGGTTGTTTGCCTAGCACGGACACCCGCCCGTTTACTGCGCTTCCGCTTTCTCAAACACCGTTTGCGACGTCCTCTCTCCCGGCCACCGGCAACAGGCGATGCCGAGGACTGAAGGCCTGGACTTCGCAGCAAGCCGAGTTCGCGAAGTTTGCAGAGTACTTCATCATGCAAGTTAGTAACTGCATGATTTCTGTACTGTAATATCGTCTGGCGGTCGTATACATGAACACCACTGTCTTTGGTGTCCATGCACTTTAAATTTCGCGCTAAAACAAAAAGAAAGCACCATATTGGTTCCGGAGTGGCCGCTGAGTGCTACTGCCGCGCCGCTATCTTGGTATCTTCTTGTTCATGTGTATAGTGTTATGTAAATCAAAAAAGAGGTTGGTGTCCATGGCGCTGCTTGAATATCCCAATCCTCACAAGCAGAACCCGGCTGGAGCTGGTCCATCTCCGGATGCCACTGGATCCGGCACAGTCTCTGTATGCCTCGGGATGGGTAGAAGAAGGGAAACAATGGAACAGCATTAGCGTAGCTGCTGTTCATAATATTAGCAGTACTAGCTGAATGTGCATTTAATCAGATGTACTGGAGCACAAGGTTATGGGATGTGTTAGATGTATGCCAGGATAAAGAGATAAGTCTTTAGTCTACATTTAAACTGGGAGACTGTGTCTGAGCCCCGAACACTGTCAGGAAGACTATTCCAAAGTTTTGGAGCTAAATACAAAAACGCTCTACCCCCTTTTGTGGACTTTGATATTCTGGGAACTACTAGAAGTCCGGAATTTTGTGATCTTAAAGAGCATGATGGATTGTAACGTGTTAGAAGACTGGAAAGATAGGTGGGAGCTAAACCAATTAGAGCCTTGTACATGAGTAGAACTAATTTATATTCAATTCTAAACTTCACAGGTAGCCAGTGCAGGGATGATGATATTGGGGTTATATGATCATATTTTCTTGATCTGGTAAGAACTCTGGCAGCTGCATTCTGGACTAACTGTAGCTTGTTTATTGAATATGCAGGACAAACACCTAGTAATGCATTACAGTAGTCCAGTCTGGAGGTCATGAATGCATGAACTAGCTTTTCTGCATCAGATACAGATAAAATGTTCCTAAGCTTGGCAATATTTCTAAGATGGAAGAAGGCTGTTTTTGTGATATTGGAAATATGATTTTCAAAGGATAAGTTGCTGTCTAATATTACACCCAGGTCTTTCACTGTCCAGCTAGTGGTAACAGTGCATCCTTCTAGATGCAAGCTGAATTGCGAGAGCTTCTGTGTACTGGTTTTTGGACCAATAAGTAATATCTCTGTCTTATCAGAATTTAATAATAGGAAATTATCGGTCATCCAATCTTTAATATCTTTAACACATTCAGTTAGTCTAGACAAATTAGATATTTCATCTGGTTTTGATGAAATATATAACTGGGTATCATCGGCATAACAATGGAAACTAATCCCATGCCTTCTAACGATGTCACCCAATGGAAGCATGTATACTGAGAAAAGCAGAGGTCCTAAAACTGACCCTTGTGGGACCCCGTATTTCACTGGCACTACACTGGACAGTTCTCCATTTAAATCTACAAAGTGGTATGGATCAGACAGGTAGGATCTAACCATTTTAATGCCTGTCCCTGCATGCCTGTGTGATTTTGTAAGCGATCTATGAGAATGTTATGATCTATAGTGTGGAATGCAGCACTAAGATCAAGCAGGACTAAAATGGAGATGCAGCCTTGGTCCGAAGCTAAAAGCAAGTCATTAGTGATTTTAACTAGTGCAGTTTCTGTACTATGATGGGGCCTAAAACCTGACTGAAATTCTTCAAGGATATTGTTTTCCTGTAGGAAGGAGCATAATTGAGCTGACACCACCTTTTCTAATATTTTAGATATAAACGGAAGGTTTGAAATCGTTCTGTAATTTGATATTTCATCAGGGTCTAGTTTCGGTTTCTTAAGAAGAGGCTTAATAACTGCTAACTTAAGAGATTTTGGGACATAACAAATAACAAAGAGTTAATAATATTAAGAAGAGGCTCTCCAGCTGCATGTATCACTTCTTTCAGCAATCTAGTTGGAATTGGATCCAACAAACACGTTGTTGGTTTAGCCGTGGTGATAAGTTCTATTCTAGCTCTTCCTTCCCTATGCTGGTAAAGCATTGTAGCTTTAAATGTGGAGCTTTAGGCTGGTCTGGATCACCGGATGCCATCAATGGTTGAACATCCAAAATTTTGTTCCTGAAACTATCAATTTTTTTAGTGAGGAAATTCATAAAGTCCTCACTACTAAACTGTGCTGAAATACTCTCTCCAGAAATCTGATGCTTTGTTAGTTTAGCCACTGTACTAAATAAGAATCTGGGATTGTTCTGATTGTCATCTGATTGTTCTTCAGATGCTCAGCCCTAGCAGCTTTTAGAGCCTGTCTATAGTTGGACAGACTGTCTTTATACACAATTCTAAAAACTTCTAAGTTGGTTTTTCTCCACTTTGGCTCGAGGTTACGGGTTGTTCTCTTGAGGGTGTGAGTATGACTATTGTAAGATGGTGCAGGTGTTTTATCTCTGACCTTTTTAGTCGGATGGGGGCAACAGTGTCTAGTGTGCTGGTGAAAATAGTGCCTATGCTGTTGGTTACTTCATCTAGTGCATCTGCATTTAGGGGTCTAGTAAGAAGTTGAGACAGATCTGGCAGATTGTTTGTAAATCTGTCTTTAGTGGTCAGAGTTATAGTTCTACCAAGTTTATAACGTGGAGAGACGTGTCTAATATGTTCTACAGGTAGAGTGTACATTAAGAGGTGATGGTCTGTGATGTCATCACTTTGAGGTAGAACAGTTATATCAGTAACATCGGTCCCATGTGATATAACTAAGTCTAGTGTATGATTAAAACGATGAGTTGGTCTATTAATGTTTTGTTTAACCCCAAAGGAATTTAGTAAATCTATAAATGTGAGTCCTAACACATCGTTAGCATCGTCTACATGAATGTTAAAGTCTCCTACAATTAACACTTTGTCAAAACTGATCAAAAGATCTGAGAGTAAATGTGAAAACTCATTAAGAAAAACACCGTAGGGCCCCGGGGGTCTGTACACGGTGGCCAGAGCAAGAGATAGTAGGGATTTTTTATCCCTGTCTGAGAGTGCAACATTAAGGACAAGCACTTCAAATGAGTTAAACCTGGGTCCTGTTTTCTGAGTAACGATAAGAGAATTATTATAGATGGTTGCGACACCACCACCACGACCTGTCTGACGGGGCTCATGCTTATATGAATATCCTGACGGAGTAGACTCATTTAGGCCAATGTATTCATTTGGTCTAAGCCAGGTTTCAGTAAGACAGAGTGTGTCGAAACTATAATCTGAGATCATTTCATTAATAATAAGTGCTTTCGGTGCAAGGGATCTAATGTTCAGAAGCCCAAACTTAAGAAATTGTTTTTCTTTACCTATTTGGTCTATTTCAGGATTAATTGTAATAAGATTATTTCGAGAGTTAATAACGAATTTATCTTTTAATCTCACTAATCGGGGAACAGACACAGTTTCTATAGGACGAGCTATGTGTGAACTTGTATTAGTCTGGTGAATTGAACAGTAGCTATTATAGATATAATCTGAGGAATGACTTACCAGTCAGATGGTGCGCAGTGTCCTGGATATGTTGTCCGAGAGGACTGCTGCTCCAGCTCTGCTTGGGTGAAGACCATCATAACGGTAGAGCCTAGGACGCTCCCAGAAAACATTCCAATTATCAACAAATGGTATATTCTGTTCTTGACACCAAGACTGTAACCATTCATTAAATGCGAAAAGCCTACTGAACCTTTCGATTCCTCACTGGAACATGGGAAGTGGTCCTGACATGATGATCCTCATCGGGGGTGATGTGGTGTGAACCTTCTCTACCAGGTTCTTGAAGTCCTTCTTCAGGATCTCCGTCTGCCTCAGCCTGATGTCGTTCATGCCAGCATGGAGGACCACGGCTCCGATGTTCTTGGTGAGGATCGTCAGTACCTGTGCAGCGACATCAACAACACGAGCACCACGAAAACAACGATGAGTGTGGCTTTCCAGTTAATGCCAGTTTTAGTCTGAGACAGCTGGAGACTTTAGGAAGTAAACTCAAAAAGAAAGAAAAAGAGAAAGTAGAAGTAGATTGGTCAGTGTTTAAACTGTGGGAAAAAGAGAGTATGAATAGAATGAGTAAATCACAACCTAAAAATGTGAATAAACATAACTTGCACATAACCTGCAATGTCCTAAGTCAGTTATAGAATACGACCTGGATGGACCACCACCTCGGCCCCGCCGGCGCAGCAGTTCAATGCAGCCCATGGCTTAGAAGTTCGCCAGCCAGCGATGCATCCACATGCCGCCGACGCACATGACCCTCCATCAGTGTATGACAGACAACTGAACATCGACCTGCCGCCGCCACCTCCACCAGAACAATCGACTGACCCGCTGAGGGAAGAAGTTGCAGCTCTGAGGATGGTCGTAAAAAACCTGACAGGGAAAGTGAGCACACCTTTGAGCCTCGTGTCCAGTCACACCAGAGGAAGAGACCGTTTCACAATATCTGACCAGACTGATGGAGGTACATGATGCTCACAGCAGTCTAACAAAGCCTGCAGATATGTCCGCTGAAGGGGTGACGCCTTACGAGGCACACCTTAGAAATAGCTTCATGAACGGTCTGAAAGAAGACATTACAAGAAAAGTTAAAGACACATGCATAACATGGGACACTGGCAAACTCACACTGATTGAACAGCATGATGTCCATGCAGAAAAACTCTTGAATCAAGATAAGCAGAAGGAGCAGAGAAGGTGTGAAGATGACATGCACAAAACACAGAAGACCCTTCTCCAGATGGTTGCTGTTCAAACCCAACAAGGGCAAAGTTCGGGGAACAGAGGACGAGGTAGAGGACGTGGACATGGCAGAGGCAGGGGTAGAGGCCGAGGAGGAGGACCAGGGGGAAGTTGATGTTTCATTTGTGGATCCGATGAACAATAGATGAAGGACTGTCCCAAGAAGTCGCCTCATCAGAGTCAGCAAAACAACAACGACATGGGAGATTGAAAAGAAGAGAGGGGAGCAGAGGAGGGGGCTCCAGAAGGGTTGGCTGAGTCACAATCTTTTATGCTATGCAAAGAAGACATGCTTAAGCTAACCCAAACCTCTCCTGTCACTGATGTAGTTGTTGTTCAAAATGCTATCTCTTATATAGAACAAAATATTTGAACCTAAGGGAACTTATGTTAAATATCAGACAGAACCTCATGCAAAATTGCCCACATTGGTACTTGTAGTTGAGGGAAAACCTGTCCGATTTTTGGTAGACTCGGGGGCAGGGAGATCAGTGATTAAGTCTAGTGAATTCGCCATACCTCCTAAGCTGAGTGGACGATTTCTGCATTCTATAGGGGCGTCGGGGGTTCTGGTTACAGAACAGTTCTCAGTACCACTAAAATGTAAACTGGAGGGCCATTGGCCATTGAAATTCTCATTTGTCATATCTGAATGTTGCCCGGTAAATCTCCTGGGGAGAGATCTTATGTGTGAGCTTAATATTAGCATTTCTAGTGATCACATGGGATTGTCTGTCAGTTATCCTGACAGCACGGAGTTCCGCTGTGTTGAGTATGATCCAAGCAGCTTGACCTATGTATATGAGTGGAAATTGTGTGATGCCGCTGTAGGAACAGTAAATCGGACACTTGTTGACAAGACACATGTCCTTACTAACCCAGTATGCACTGACTTCATGGCACCTGACAAATTGCATTGCACAGCACATGCACAAGAGGGTGCGCCAGATAGTGAATATGAGTCAGAATGGTTCAGAGAAGGTAGGGAACAAGAAGTTTTGTTGTTGAAGAAATTGTTGTGGAATGCGCATTTTTGCGTGGCTAAAGTAGACCTGTCTCGCATAAAAGTAGTAAGCCACACCCATTCACTGTTTGGAATTCTGCCCCACATGTCTCTCTGGCAAAGCCACCTGATGCCCAATGGAAGGATGTCGGTCCATGGGTTTTAAAAGTTGTGAAGCATAGGGACTGGGTCCCAACTTCTGACCCAATTGTCAAATTTAACCTGGGGGCAAATGCCTATAGCATGTCCCTCGATAGGGTGACTAAGGTAGAGAGAACTGTGGAAATGATTCCTGATGGTAGGCAGGAACCATTAGCTTGTGCCAAATGTGTTCAATTGGCCATTACAGATCCTAGGTTACAAGGGGTTCCAGAAACATTATGGGCAAAACATAAGTATGATGTGGGATTAATAAAGAACTGTCCTCCAGTACAAATAACTCCAAAATCTGATTATAGGCCCTGCAAGCCTCAGTACCCATTGAAACCAGAGGCCAT
Organism: Hemibagrus wyckioides; assembly: GCF_019097595.1. Classification (NCBI taxonomy): domain Eukaryota; kingdom Metazoa; phylum Chordata; class Actinopteri; order Siluriformes; family Bagridae; genus Hemibagrus; species Hemibagrus wyckioides. The sequence continues at coordinate 23,116,029 of NC_080728.1, forward strand.
TGCTGGGATAACTCCTGTGTTCAAATCCCTGCTAGAGGCAGGAATTAGAATTCCATGTGAAAACTCTCCAGTACGCACTCCTATTTTTCCAGTTAAGAAAATTAGGAGTGGCGCAGAGGAGTGGCGCATTGTGCAAGATCTGAAAGCTGTGAATGACGCAGTCATTCCTAGAGCTCCTAATGTGCTGAATCCCTACACCATACTTATGCAATTGACACCTGAATGCAAGTGGTTCACGGTAGTTGATCTAGCAAATGCATTCTTTGGTGTGCCAGTACATAAGGATAGTCAGTTCTGGTTTGCGTTTTTGTTTAATGGAACATCTTACACTTTCTCCCGACTGGGACAGGGTTACTGTGAATCACCGAGTATTTACAATGAGGTGCTAAAACAAAACCTGGATTTATTTCAGCTAAGTGATGGTTCAACTTTACTTCAGTATGTAGATGATTGTTTATTAGCAGCACCTACTGAAGAACAGTATGAATCGGATACAATCAAATTGCTGAAACATTTGGCCGAAGAGGGTCACAAAGCTAGTTTATCTAAATTACAATTTGTGCAGCAAGAAGTCAAATTTCTAGGGCATTTGATTTCAGGTCAGGGTAAAAAGCTTGAACATAGCCGAGTTGAAGCCATTCAGAAAATACCAAAACCGGTAACCAAGAGACAGCTGATGTCATTTTTGGGTATGTGTTCCTATTGTAGAATGTCCATTCCAGATTATGCAATCCTCGAGGCCCCTCTGAGCGCAATAGCTCACGGGAAGGGTCTACAGGCCCACAGTGCACTTAGTTGGACGCCCGAGGCTGAAAAAGCCTTTATGGCATTGAAAAGAGCTCTGCAGACCACTCCCACATTGGGCATTCCAGATTCAAATAGGCCTTTCTTCCAAGCAGTAGATGAAAAACAGGGATGTATGTCATCAGTCCTACTCCAAGATCATGGTGGTAAGTTGCACCCAGTGGCTTACTTCTCAGCAAAACTGGATCCAGTGGCAGCTGGGCTGCCCATGTGCTAAAGATATGTTGCAGCTGCAGAAAAAGTAGTAAACGCATCTCGAGATATAGTAGGTTACAGTGCGTTCACACTTTTAGTCCCACATGTCGTATCACAACTCCTCCTAGAACAAAAAACAGCACACATGACCACGGCAAGGTGGGTGAGATATAATACAACATTGCTTGAAATGCCTAATATAACTGTGAAAAGATGTACTGTATTAAATCCAGCTACACTTCTTCCTACAGAAGCTGATGGAGAACCACATGACTGTGTCGATGTGATTAACGAAATTTGTATCCCAAGGCCAGACATTCAAGTGACGCTCCAGAATCCTGACTTGGAACTCTTTGTGGACGGATCTGCATCCAGAGATGCTGGCACAGGGCAAAATTGTGTGGGGTTTGCGGTAGTTACACATCATGACACTTTGAAAGCAGAGCCACTTCCATCCAATCTCTCCGCACAAGCGGCAGAATTGATTGCGCTTACTGAAGCTTGCAAAATAGTGGAGGATAAAATGGTGACCATATACACAGATAGTAGATAAGCCCATCACACATCACGTCCTGATATCAGCCCTGCTCGATGCAATCTTACTCCCAAAGACAATTGCAGTGTGTAAATGTGAAGCTCATACTAACAAAAGTGATCCCGTTTCACAGGGCAATGCAAAAGCGGATGCAGCTGCAAAGGCTGCAGCCAAACTTCCTCTTGCACGCAACCACAGTATGTGTATGACTAACGTTTTTACTCCCGCAGCAGACATCAAAGAGTTACAGACATCAGCCACACTAGAGGAACAGGCAGTGTGGAAAAAGGCGGGGTGTTCTGTCACAGACGGGGTATGGTACGGCCCCAATCAAAAACCATGCTTGCCTAAAAAGCTATTTAAATTTTATGCTAAATTGACACACAGTCTCGACCATGTGTCAAAAGGAGGGATGTATAACAGTATCTCAAGACATTGGTTCACCAAGGGCTTTACTATTTACTCACAAAAATTTTTGTGAAAAATGTGTTATATGCACAACAAACAATGTGGGGCGCGGCACCAAAATAGCCCATACTGCACATCCTCCACCAGAGCGTCCCTTTCAACACTTACAAATGGACTTCATTGAACTAACACCCTGTGAAGGGAAAAAGTACTGCCTAGTGATAGTAGACATGTTCTCAAAATGGGTTGAAGCATTCCCAACGTCCAAACAAGATGCCAGTGCAGTAGCTAAAGCACTGTTGACTGAAATTATTCCTAGATGGGGTATCTCTGAGAGAATTGGCAGCGATAATGGGACTCCATTTGTTAATCATGCATTGCAACAAATTAGTGAGTATCTTGGATTTGATTTGAAGCAACACTGTGCCTACCACCCAGCAAGTGGAGGTGCAGTGGAGCGTGAAAATGGCACGTTGAAAAACAAATTGGTTAAGTGCTGTGAGGAGACAGGGCTGTCCTGGGTAAAAGCCCTGCCACTCACGCTAATGCACATGAGAACCCGAATAAGAGGGGAAGCTAACCTAAGCCCGTTTGAGATACTGACTGACCCCGAGGCGATTCATGGATCAATATGAAGATGCAATGCTTGATTATTGCTCGAACTTGTCCTCTGCTTTGTCTGTAGCCCATAAACAGGTGAAGGACACTACCAGAACTCAAACAGACTGACCTCCACGACCTCAAGCCAGGTGACTGGATTGTGGTGAAGGACTTCAGGTGGAAGAATTGGAAAGCCAGGAGGTGGCTAGGTCTGTTCCAGATCCTGCTAACAACTCAGACAGCAGTTAAGGTGGTGGAAAGAGCAACCTGGATACACGCAAGCCACTGCAAGCGAGTTCCAGAGCCAGAGATCAACTAAGATAGAATAGCGACAGTCACCCTGTCCCTGTCAGTGTCCTAAAACCTCGTAAGGGTGGGATGAGTGCTGATTGGGTATACCCGCACTCCGAGCACCTGAGCGTCAAGAAAGGTGATACACCATACAGGTAGATAGGACAAACAGTTAAAAACACGAAAAGCTAACTCACTGAATAAAATGAAGGTCCTCACTCTGCTGATAGGGATAAGCCTCAATGTCTGTCCAAGTGAATCACACCCACATAACAATGTTTTCTGGCAGTTCGCAAACTGGACAGCAAGTCATGTTACGTGTGCCATGCCCTGCCCACGGCAGTCAATTCACACACGCTGCAACCATCAACAGCATGGGAAAATACAATGCTCACAGCGGTGGCTCGAACATGTATCGCTCCAATGTGTTTGAAATCTAGTAATTTAGATGCGAATCTCACACATGCCACCTATATCAAGCAATCAGGAATCAGGTGGTGCGAGAACAACACAGACAAGAACATGTGTACACGAGTGCTGAGGACAGCCTTATATGGCTATCAAAGAAATGTTTTGCAGAAATGAGAAGGTTCAAAGCCATTTTTCCACCGCACTTCAAGTTCCCTGCATGTTTCAAGGGCAATGGGAACCAATTCCTGGGTGTAACACATAATTCATCATGTGCAACTACCTACGAATCTTACAACAGTAATAACAGTTGCAGCAAGAAACCATGTTCAGCATTACATCCTGGAGAAAATGGCACGCTTCCTCATAGCGATGATTGGTACTGGGTGTGTAGGCAATGGGTATACACCTTTCTTCCCAAATATTGGAAAGGCATCTGCACACCTGTGCAATTCAAGGATCCCTGATTTTGGTCACAAACAGTCCCATGGGTTTGAATCACCATTACTGTGCAAAAAGAAATGCAGACGATGGGTTTCCCCCACAGTATGGGGTAACACAACTGTAGAACCAACTAGAGGTCACCCACTTTCAACTAGCCACCTTTGTCAACGCCACTAATGCAGCAGTTGAGGGCATTAAAAAGGAACTCACAGCACTGCGCCTAACAGCAGTGCAAAATAGAATGGCCCTGGACATAGTACTAGCAAAGGAGGGTGGTGTTTGTCAAATAGTGGGCGACACATGCTGCACTTTCATTCCAGCCAATGATGACGACCATGGGCAGATCTCTATAGCACTGGAAAAGATGCATGAAGTTGCTGATCAACTTAAAGATGATAAAAAAGGCCAAGTGGGCTGGGGACTATGGCATACTCTGTTCGGGCATTGGGCCCCATACCTCTCCCTAGTGGTACCAGTGGTAGCAGTGGTCATACTTCTGTGTCTATTCGGGCCCTGTTTGATAAAATGCTTACAGAAATGGATGATCAATCAGGTCACCGGATACACCATGTTGCTGCAGACCGACAAGGAGGGCGGGAAACCCACCGTCAGGTCAGTAAGGACAACTGGCTCGCTACAGGGGAATGACGTCGAACACCCCTGGCAACCACCTTTCCAAAATGAGGATCCGACTCCGGACTGGCCGCTAGACCCGTTGGACACAGAGTATTCACCAACTCTGAATGTGGACACTGATGAAGAAAATGATGTGTAAAACCTGAGTAAAACAATAATGATGATGCTATTATCTTACTGAACTCTGCATACTCGTTAGAGAGTCTTTCCTCTACAAAAACAGCAGTATAGTCTTTTCTACAATGATCTAACTATGTGACAGCATAACTGAAAACCTGGTGGGAAGGTTATGATTGATGTTTGTTAGATTATTACTTTATAATAAGCTTAAAATTTTGTTATGTTGTTGTCCCTTAAGGACAAAAGGAGGGATATGTAGAGGAAAATTTTAAACTTTCTGTGATAATTTATGTATGAGGCTTGTGTACGTGCAGATTGTTATGTATATGTGTGCAAAAGAATTGAAATGTGCTGACAGTTGTTTTTCTTTTTATAATCGTTGAAGACAATATGTCACTTCTAAGGGGAACTAAGATGGCAGGGTAAGGAACTGAGAGGAGACCCCTGCCTTGCAAATATAGCTTGAACTTTTGAACTCATGCAACTTCTGTTAAGAGTGTACGCATAAAAGCAGCGTGAAAGAAAGGGGAAGCGCCTCTCACTCGCGGATACACTGTGTGTGTGTGTGTGTGTGTGTGACTGAGAAGTCCTGCGCAGTCTTTTTATTAATATACTTTTCTACTCATACTATGACTTTAGTCAAGTCTCTGTAACGTGATTTCCACGACACCACTTCAAGTGGGTCTTGGGCGTGGGAGGGGGCGCACTAACAAGAAGGCTAAATATCGCACCCACTGGCATCAGTCACTAGTGCACCTCTTGAGATCAGGGGAGTGAGGTTTGATCTGCACAGCACCTACCTCTCACCTCCATTACAGCAACTCAGGAGGCTTTTCATCATATAGCTTGTCATCATAAATAACTGCGACACCTCCTCCCCCGCCTGTTAGGCAAGGCTGATGTATATAACTATAACTGGGTGGACAAGCTTCATTTAATTCTTTGGTTGAATCCATGGTTTTGTTAAGCATAGAACACTAAACTTCTAATCAATAATAATTTCATTAACAATAAGTGCTTTAGATCTTATATTTAACAGTCCTAGCTTCAGATCAAAGGTGCTGTCTGTGCATTCACTATGATTTAATTTTATGTTAATCAGGTCAATAAAACAAATTTTCTGATTGTTAAAACATTTTTGTTTGGTTCGGGGAATAGACACAGTCTCAATGTTATGAACCCTGAGTGATGACTCTTTGCAGCCAGCAGACGGTCAAGATTAGCCTGCTTGTCTGCTCCCTGGCCCTGGCCCTGGATTGTCACTGATTAACTAGATCTGCTCTAAGACTATGTGCGATGCTGCAAGAAATGAGAGCAGCACCCTCCTGAGTGGGATGGACACTGTCCCGTCCTAACAGGCCAGCCTTGTGCTCCAAAGTGCTTGAGACTTTACACACCTCTACAGTATTGCTCTTAGTAACCTCAGACTGACGAAGGTGTATATCATTAGCTCCTACATGGAAAACTATCTTTGAGAACCTATGCTTAAGATTACCTGTTATGTCCGGCACCCTGGCTTCCAGAATACACCTAACCACTGCTGCTGGAGCTCCCAAAGGTCTAGCTATTTCACATGCCTTAAGATAGAGTCTCCTATACCAGAGCTATAACCAAATCAATCAATCAAATCAGTCAGTACATCACAACAGTATATATATTTTATATGTACTGCAAATAATACACTATATTTGTGTATTCAATACTTGCATAGTGTAAAAATACAGTGTCACTTATTAATGTTATAATAACATTGTAATGAAAATGTTAGACAAATATGTGTGCATGTGTGTGTGTGTGAGTGTGTGTGTGTGTGTGTGTGTGTATGTGTGTCTTTGTGTGTGAGTGTGTGTGTGTGTGTAGAAGGGATGTTTAGCTGATGTAGTTACAGTGTGGTTTATCAGTGTGTGTATCTGCTCTGTGCAGCTGTCAGGCATTAATGCTGTACGACAGCCGAGTGTTTCCTCTCTCTGAAATCAGTGTGTGATGTGATCGACTCTCATCACTCACACACCTCAGAGACAGGAGGCGGAGCTCTGTTCATCAGTCACACACCTCAGAGACAGGAGGCGGAGCTCTGTTCATCAGTCACACACCTCAGAGACAGGAGGCGGAGCTCTGTTCCTCAGCGCTGACGTTATTTTGATATATATGGAGAAAGTGAAAGATGCCTCGTCTGATTTGTTATTGAGGCTGTGTGATGATTTCCTCTCGTCTTTCTAATAAGGTAACAGTGAGTGTGATTGGCTGTCTCTCTCTCTCTCTGTCTGTCTCTCTGTAGGGGGCTGAGTGAGGAGATACACTTCTCTCAGTCTCTCTGGGTGAGTGGAGGTGAACACATCGTGTACAGTGAGGAGGGAGATGGAAATCTGTCTGACTTTTATTCTTCTCTCATCCACACTCACACTCACAGCAGCTGGTAAGTTCACACTGATTATTCACACCAAAACATCACACACTTCTCACTTTAACAGTAGGGACGAGTTTTAATCAGGAAATGTCAGAAATTTTCCTGGACTGATTGTAACTTTATAAACAGTGAAAGTGTTTGATTTTTATAGAATTTAAAAAGCTGTACATGAGCGTACACACATCATCCTCAGGGTTTGTTCTGAGGCGTCACTTATACAATCAGCTCCAGATTAATGTTTAGAGTTTAGACATGATTTATTGTGAGGAAAAAATAACTTAACTAACAGAAGATAATGTGTGTGTGTGTGTGTGTGTGTGTGTGTGTAGAAGGGATGTTTAGCTGATGTAGTTGCAGTGTGGTTTATCAGTGTGTGTATCTGCTCTGTGCAGCTGTCAGGCACTGATGCTGTACGACAGAGTGTTTCCTCTCAGTGTGTAATGTGGTCGACTCTCGTCGGTTACATACCTCAGAGATGGGAGGCGGAGCTATGTTTGTCAGTCAGACCCCTCATAAAAAGAACTTAACTAACAAAGGATAATGTGTGTATGTGTGTGTGGGGGCAGGGGGTGAGAGAGAGAGAGTGTCATTATAAACCATGACAGAAAATACTTCCAAAAATTTGACAGAAAATACAGAAACTTCTCTCTCTCTCTCTCTCTCTCTCTCTCTCAGACAGTGTGAGGTTGGTGAATGGTGGAAGTCACTGTGCTGGGAGAGTGGAGGTTCTTCATGATGGTCAGTGGGGAACAGTGTGTCATTATCACTGGGATATGAGAGATGCTGCAGTGGTGTGTAAAGAGCTGAACTGTGGGGAGCCTGTAAATGTGCGGTATTCTGCTCATTTTGGACCAGGATCAGGACCAATCTGGATGGATAATGTGCAGTGTAGTGGATCTGAGTCGACACTGAAGAACTGTAGTTCACATGGGTGGGGGAAACATTACTGTGACCATTTGGGGGATTCTGGAGTCACCTGCTCAGGTAAATTGGTTTTAATCATAAAAAAATCATGATGAACACAATCTATGTTTAATTTCTATAAAACTTTTGTGATTAACAGAAAAAAGACCACAACTCAAGGAAAAAATGTTCAAAAAATGATAAACAAAAATGTACCTTGAAGTTTGACCTGTTATTAATACTACAGAGATGGACTGATCTCAAATTTCATGTGTGGATACTTTGGAATGTCCTCTTTCATTGTTCCAAAGTTCATAAAAAGTCACCAAGGGGTCCTATGGACTGCCACAGACTCCCAAAGAGAGAAATGATAATAGTGAGAAATTATAACAATTACAAAGTTAAAATTGAAATTTATATTCATCTCTGTTGAGTCAGCCTGAGGCAATGGTGAAAAGGAAAAACTCCCTGAGACGATATGAGTAAGAAACCTCGAGAGGAACCAGGCTCAAAAGGGAATCCATTTTCATCTGGGTGTGATTATAAATAATAGTCCTTCCTACAGCTGTATATAGTCACGTAGGATTGTCCTAAGACCTAAGTGCAAAACTGACTACCACAGCAGCAGTTCGAAGTTGGCGCCATAGTCTCCAAGTGGTGCTACCCAAAGCAGTCCCATGTCTCTCTTTAGGCTGTCTTAGCAAAGCCATCCACAGCAGGAGTGAGCACCACCATGCGACTAGACTCCAACCAGACGTAAGGCATGAGGATGGAGCATCCAAACATCCCAGTACTGCTCATTTACCTAAGAAAAACTATACATTTAAATCTTGACTAAACAAATGTGTCTTCAGCCTAGACTTAAACACTGAGACTGTGTCTGAATCCCCAACACTAATTGGAAGGCTGTTCCCTAACTGTGGGTTTTTTTAAGAAAAAGCTCTGCCCCCTGCTGTAGCCTTTTCTACTTGTGGTACTATGAAATAGGCTGCACCCTTTGATTGAAGTAGGCGTGGCATATCATAAAAATAAGTTTGCTCAGGCACTGTGGTGCGAGACCATAAAGTGCTTTAAAGGTCAGTTATCGTGTTTTATAATCAATGTGAAATTTGGCTGGTAGCCAATACAGTGTAGAGAAAAATCTGGCAACCTTAGAGTCATGAACTACATGCAGATTTATTATAATAATATAAATGAAGAACCCATAATACTGAGTTAAGAAGCTGCAGAACACGACTCTGAATTTTCCCTATTTACATGTTGATGTTCCTTTTGGACTTAAGTCACTGATTCTGAATACGGCCCACTGTAATAGTTGTGACTCTTGAACACTATTTCTGTAACTTTAATGTTCATTATGACTTCACCACTTAAATATCTGTGTTTTAATGTAGATCATGAAGCTGAGAATAGTGATGACACCATTACAGCTGATCGGAAGACAGTTATACTGACAGGTATGATAATAATGTGACAGAACTGTAATTTCAGTGATGAACACAGTCATAAATAACATCCAAGTGGATTTACTGTCATTGTTTACAAAGAGAACAAAGAACCAGAGTGTGATGTTACCATGTATCTATACACATCTGTACATCTCTCTCTCTCTCTCTCTCTCTCTCTCAGACAGTGTGAGGTTGGTGAATGGTGGAAGTCGCTGTGCTGGGAGAGTGGAGGTTCTTCATGATGGACAGTGGGGAACAGTGTGTAGTTCTGCCTGGGATATGAAAGATGCCGCAGTGGTGTGTAGAGAGCTGCGCTGTGGGGAGGCTGTAGAGATTAGTTATTGGGCTGAGTTTGGACGAGGGTCAGGACCAATCTGGATATATGATTTGTACTGTAGAGGATCTGAGTTGACGCTGAACAATTGTAGTTCAAAAGGGGGGCATTACTGTGATCACAGAGAAGATGCTGGAGTCATCTGTTCAGGTAAACTACTCTATTTAGAAATAAAAACCTATACAAATAGTTACATTAGTAACATGTTAATTGTCTTGCTGAAAATTTGCACAATATTTAAACAACTAAATAAAACACAGGTCAGAGTTTGAGACTCACTGCTGGTCCTCACCGGTGCTCTGGGAGAGTGGAGGTGTTTCATGGAGGTTCCTGGTCCACAGTGTGTGATGCTGACTTTGACCAGCAGGATGCAGAGGTTGTGTGTCGAGAGCTGGACTGTGGGATTCCTGTGGAGGTTCTGGGATCAGCTGCTTTTGGACGAGGGGAGGGTCAGGTGTGGACAGAGGAGCTTCAGTGTAGAGGAACTGAATCTGACATTACCTTCTGTCCAACATCATCTTCACTCAAACACTCACACTGTTCCCATGACAACGATGTGGGATTAATATGTTCTGGTTAAGTATCATGATGTAACTTCTGTTTAAATAGAGACCACATAGCTGTCCATCAAACTTTAAGGTTCCTGTGTTAATGTTCCTCTTTCACTGAGCTCTCGGCTGTTTGTTCAGGTCACACAGAGGCGCGGCTGGTGAACGGACCGGACTCCTGTTCTGGTCGAGTGGAGCTCCAGTACCTCGGTGAGTGGGGCACAGTTTGTGCTGTAGGCTGGGATATGAGAGCTGCAGATGTTCTGTGTGCACAGCTGGATTGTGGGAGTGCTGTGGCTGTGGTGGAGGTGGACTGGTTTGGGGAGGGGAGTGGCCACATCTGGGCTGATGTGTTTGATTGTCAGGGGAAGGAGACACACCTATCACGATGTGGTGTCTCATCATGGAGTCGAGCTGCATGCTCTCATAAACACGACGCTGGAGTCATCTGTAATGGTGAGATATTAACATCACGTACACCACGTTACTGAATAAAGTCAGAGTTCATTAGAATATTTAAATGATGTTCTTCTGCTTCAGGATCATCCATGGTGTTTCATGAGGGGCGAGTGCAGTTGTCTGGAGGGAGAGAGTGTCAGGGGGAGGTGGAGATTTATTTCAGGCAGGACTGGAGGAGAGTTCTCCTGGACTCGTGGAGTCTGTCTGAGGCGTCTGTGCTCTGCAGACAGCTGGGCTGTGGCTCTGTGCTGAACTACCGCTCCTCTCCATCCACCACTGAACACAAACACATGTGTGTAACGGGTTTCAGCTGCTCTGGGAGTGAAGCTCATCTGGGGAACTGCAGCAGGCCACAAGCTGAACCTGTCAACTGCAGCTCTGGGGAACAGCTCTACATCACCTGCTCAGGTAAACCTCACAACACCTACAAATTAACAACTATTAATGACAGTATTTATTTGAAAGTACCCATAAAAGTATATTCACACAAAATTGGACAAAGTGGACAAAATTCTTGCTACCCTTCCATTAAAGAAAGAAAAACCCACAATGGTCACTGAAATAACTTGAAACTGACAAAAGTAATAATACATAAAAAATTACTGAAAACTGACTAATGAAAATCTCTTTTGAATTGTGGATAATGGTACCAACAATTTTGTCCATATGTGTAACTTTCATAAAAATTCATTAAATGTACACCATCTTCAACCCAGTCCCAAAGTTCATCAGGTTGGTTGGTTCTGGGGGAGACTGTGCAGGAAGGCTGGAGGTTTTCCACAGCGGCTCGTGGGGGACAGTGTGTGATGACTCGTGGGATATTGAGGATGCCCAGGTGGTGTGCAGACAGCTGCAGTGTGGAGTGGCCCTCAGTACCCACATACCAGCCTGGTTTGGTCCTGGAACTGGGTCCATATGGCTGAATGAGGTGGAGTGTGAGGGGAACGAGACGTCCCTGTGGAACTGCAGATTTCAGCTGTGTGAAGAGGGTGAATGTGGACACCATGAGGACGTAGGAGTCGTCTGCTCAGGTACAGTGTGATGACTGACAATAAACCTGTTAGATATGTATATGTTTTAATTAAAAGGTCCAAAGTTCCTGAAATTCAACATGATAGTAAGGACTTGTTTATAAATGTAATCCATCTAGAATATATTTTTACATAAAGATAATATTACACATATTTAACTGTGTCGATAAAACAGAACATTTTCAGATGAAGTGTAAGTTGTCCTTCTCTCTCCAGAGTTTAAAGAGATCCGACTCTCAGAGGGCTGTGAGGGGAATCTGGAAGTGTTCTACAATGGAACCTGGGGTAATGTGTGTCACAATGAGATGGAGCTAGAAACAGCAGATATGGTCTGTCGAGAACTGAACTGTGGAATACTCGAGCTTTTGGACTCGGCCAGAGCACGAGTAAAATCTGCTCCTAATTGGCTGGATCATGTGAAATGTAGGAAACACGACTCTAATCTGTGGCAGTGTCCATCTTCACCCTGGGGACAGAACAAATGTAATAAACGTGATGAGGTGGTTCATATTACCTGCACAGGTAAGAGGATTCTCTCTCTACTAGTTTATATATTGCTGTAAAATTTATGCAAATATTTCAGCTATAAAGTAAGAATTTGGAAAAAGTCTGGTTTATTAATGCAGAAGACAGAACGTCTCTACATATTCAAGGGACATGCTCATCATTTCCTCTTCAGAAATACTGCTCAAGTAAGTCACTTTTGTAACTTTTATAAGTTACTGTTTCCAACCAAAAGATAGTTTTTAGAATAGAGGATGAAAAGGCTTGCATTTTTTATCAATTTACAGTTACATTTAATGTTGTAAAATAAAATGTTTAGTTCCTGTTCTCACCTAAAGCAGCTACAAAAAGATATTCCCTCACCAGCCTTTCTTTTCTCTCTCTTGTCACAAAGCTCTAAAACTCAATACTCCTTTGGTAAATGTTAAATTAACATTAATCCACATCGTTTGAATAATCACAATCCAGAATTCAGTGTTCAGGAATAAAACATTTAATACATGATAATCAGTTCTTGTTGATGTGTCATGGTGTTGTAGTGAGCTGTGTGACTGGAGCTGTTATTCAGTGTTGGTGTGTTTCCTCTTGTGTGATGTGTGTGATGTAGAGCACTGGTCTCTCAGGCTGAGTGGAGGAAAGGGAAGCTGCTCTGGGAGGTTGGAGGTGTATCATAACTCTACGTGGGGCTCCGTTTGTGATGATCAGTGGAACATCAGGAACGCTCAGGTGGTGTGCAGACAGCTGGGCTGTGGGTCGGCGCTGAGTGATGATAGGAATGTTTGGTTGGGTTCTGGTGAAGGGACTATCTGGATGAACAGAGTGAAGTGTCGAGGGGATGAGATTCACCTGTGGGACTGTCATCATTCCCTGAAGAACCACACTGACTGCTCTCATGCTGGAGTCTCCTGTGCAGGTCAGAGGGGTGTGCTAACTTTTCAGCTTTCTGTCTCAGTGATAAGACTTGATAACTTTTATTTAGAATCTTAGATGTTTGATTGAAAGCTCAGACCCTAAACTGTAAAACACTGATCAGCATGTCATAAACCTTATTCAGGGACACTTTATTTTTATTGTGTGATAGAAAGTGTTTTTCTTTCTGTGAATACAGACATATCCACCATGTCCACTGCTACACCCACCACCACCACCACCACCACCACCACCACCACCTCCACCACCAAATCAGGTATGTGTATTTGTTAGAATGCAACATTTGTTACTATTCATCATTTTTCTAAATATTTCTGATCACAGCGTCGTATCAAGATCCTCTTCTGTGTTTTTGACCTCAGTAAGTCCACCCACCCCTCCACTGGTTCTCTTTGTGTTGGGAACGCTGCTCTTCCTGGCCTTAGTGCTTCTGCTGGTACTGTTTTACCAGAACAGAGTTCTCAGGAGAGGTACCACACTTTCACACATTTTCTTATCTGTCCCACACCAACTGTATTATTGTATTATAGTATTTAAAATCTTATTTCCATTTATAATTATGCAATGATGCATTTCTATCTATCTATCTATCTATCTATCTATCTATCTATCTATCTATCTATCTATCTATCTATCTATCTATCTATCTATACATAGATCAGCCATAACATTGTGACCACCTGCCTAATATTGTGTTGGTCCCCATTTTGCTGCAAAACAGCCCTGACTTGTCAAAGCATGGTCCTTTGATTCCTCTAAGTTGCGAGGTGGGGCCTCCATGGATCGGACTTGTTTGTCCAGCACATCCCACAGATTCTGGATTGGACTGAGGGGAATCAGGGAATCATTGGATCAGGGGAATTTGGAGGCCAAGTCATACCCTTAAACTCGTTGTTGTGTTCATTAAACCATTCCTGAACCATTTTTGCTTTGTGGCTCGGCGCCTGCTGAAACAGGCCACAGCCATCAGGGAATACTGTTTCCATGAAAGGGTGTACATGGTCTGCAACATTACTTAGGTACGTGTCAAAGTAAAATCCACATGGATGGCAGGACCCAAGGTTTCCCAGCAGAACATTGCCCAAAGCATGACACTGCCTCTGCCAGCTCGCCTTCTTCCCATAGTGGATCCTGGTGCAATGTGTTCCCCAGGTAAGCAACACACATTCACCACTGGGTATTCAGACCCCTTTCTATCAGAACCAGCATTAACTTCTTCAGCAGTTTTAGCAACAGTAGCTCGTCTGTTGGATCGGATCACACGGTCCAGCCTTCACTCCCCACGTGCATTAATGAGCTTTGGCTGCCCATGACCCTGTCGTCGATTCACCACTGTTCCTTCCTTGGACCACTTTTGATAGATAGTGACCACTGCAGACCGGGAACACCCCACAAGAGCTGCAGTTTTGGAGATGCTCTGATCCAGTGGTCTAGCCATCACAATTTGGCCCTTCGTCAAACTTGCTCAAATCCTTACACTTGCCAATTTTTCCTTCTTCTAACATCAACTTTGAGGACAAAATGTTTACTTGCTGCCTAATATATCCCACCCACTCACAGGTGCCATGATGAGGAGATACTTAGTCTTATTCACTTCATCTGGAACACTTCATCTGATCATAATGGCTGATAACTATGTATATAATAGTGTTCAAATTGTTTTTTTTTACTTTGATTTCTACTTCTTCTTCCTCTTGTTCTTCTTCTTCTCATTATTATTACTATTCACTTCCAGTTGTCTCTAGGATGAGGTATAAGACTGAGCCTGAGTCTGAGGCAGTCTATGAGGAGATCAACCACAGATACATGGCTAGAAGAATCACGAGCTTCACTCAAAGAGGTGAGTGATATGTGGACTGTTCTACATCACACTTATTGTATTCTATTTAAACTTCTAGCTGAAATTCACTGCATGGAAATGATCAAATCCCTCAATACAGAATACACACCTCAATGTAAACTCAGTGATTAGAGCAATATTTTCCCCCAAATCCAGTGTGATTTATTTCTTTGATACAAATAAGGAAAAATATGCTAAATGTGTGTGAGATGATATGTACAGTTAGAGTACATGTGGTGTAGAGATTCAAGATTCAAGAAGCTTTATTGTCATTTCAACCACATATATCTGACGCAGTACATAGTGAAATGAAACACTGTTTCTCCAGGACCTGGTGCTACATAAACATACAACATAAAGATCAAACACAAAAAACAACACAGAGCTAGGACTGAAGTATTTCCAAGCCACATAAAGTACAAAGTGTGCAACTAGGTGCAAACAGAGCATAGACAAGACACAATAAGTACAAAAAAGACAACACAAAAAACAGTTAAAAGAGAAAAGAGAACATGTGCAGTGAAATATGAAATGAAATGAAATAAAATGAAATAATGTACATTTGAGAAACTGTAAAAAAAACAGGTAACTAATAACATATATGATTATAACATATATATATATATATATATATATATATATATTTAGCGGCCTGACAACATGCATTGTGCAAAACTGCAGTAGCAGCGGTTGAGGTAGTGCAAATAGAAATAAACCTAAATATAGCAGCGGATGAATATTAACAGAGTTGAGGTAGTGCAATAAATAATGAACAATATAAGTTTGTTCACACAGGTGAGAGAGAGAGAGAAAGAAAGTTGATAGAGAGGAAAGAGACTTTGATGATCTTCTTAGCTGTCCTCACTATCCGCTGAAGGGTCTTGCGATCCGAGACGGTGCAGTTCCCAAACCAGGCAGTGATGCAGCTGCTCAGGACGCTCTCCATGGTCCCTCTGTAGAACACAGTCAGGATGGGGGAGGGAGATGGGCTTTCCTCAGCCTCCTCAGGAAGTAGAGGCGCTGCTGGGCTTTCTTGGTGATGGAGCTGGTGTTGAGTGACCAGGTGAAGTTCTCCGCCAGATGGACACCAAGGAATTTGGTGCTCTTGACGATCTCCACAGAGGATCCATTGATGAACAGCAGAGAATGGTTACTCTGTGCTCTCCTGGAGTCAACAACCATCTCTTTAGTCTTGTCAACATTCAGAGACAGGTTGTTGGCTCTGCACCAGGCTGTTAGATGTTGCACCTCCTCTCTGTATGCTGACTCATCGTTCTTGCTGATGTGACCCACCACGGTCGTGTCATCGGCGAACTTGACAATGTGGTTGGAGCTGTGCATTGCTGCACAGTCGTGAGTCAGCAGAGTGAACAGCAGTGGACTGAGCACACAGCCCTGAGGAGCTCCAGTGTTCAGTGTGGTGGTGCTGGAGATACTGCTCCCGATCCGGACTGACTGAGGTCTCCCAGTCAGGAAATCCAGAATCCAGTTGCAGAGAGAGGTGTTCAGGCCCAGGAGACTCAGCTTCTCAATCAGCTGCTGAGGGATGATTGTGTTGAATGCTGAACTGAAATCTATGAACAGCATTCGAACGTAGGAGTCCTTACAGTCCAGGTGTGTGAGGGCCAGATGGAGGGTTGTGGTGATGGCATTGTCCGTGGAGCGGTTAGGACGATACGCAAACTGCAGGGGGTCCAGTGAGAGTGGTAGCTGTGACTTGATGTGCCTCATGACGAGCTTCTCGAAGCATTTCATCATGACTGGTGTGAGTGCAACAGGATGATAATCATTGAGGCAGGAAACCGTACACTTCTTAAGCACAGGGACGACGGTCGTTGTCTTGAGGCATGTAGGGATGAAGGAGCTGCTCAGTGAAATGTTGAAGATGTCAGTGAAGCACTTGCCAATATAGCCGGTCACTGATGCCGTGTACTCCTCCAAGTAGATAGAGTCGCCGTTGGTTGCAGCCTTCCGGAACATATCCCAGTCAGTGCACTCAAAAGTCCCTATAGAGCAGAGATGGCTCCTGCTGGCCCAGCTGTATGCTGGAATCAACATAACAGAGATGTGGTCTGAGTAGCCGAGGTGGGGGCGGGGCTCTGCATCTGCTTTTCTGAACACATCTCCTGACTGTCCTGCTCTCCTCTAACAGGAAGTCTCCTCTCTGAAGAACAGCATTCTGGGTATGAAGATGTGGATGATGAGCTTCTCTCAGGTAAAAATGTCCAGAGTGTGAGTTTGTCTAACTCCATTAACTGAAAGATTTTAGAATTACAATAAGAAATGAGAAATGACTAAATTTGTCCCTTCTGAGATGTGATTATGATGTAGTGTATAGAAGAATTACAGTAACTCCAGTGTTTTAATGCTGACACATGAGATCTCACCATCAACCTTATTCTACTTTAAGATCCTGAAATCCTTCTTATCAAATTAATCAAAGCTGCTTTGGATGAGAATTTTATTGAATATAAATTCGAGGTCAGAATGTGATGGAGCTGTTTGTACAGAGTCTCTGCTTTTATTTCATTTAGGTGATCCAGGAAGAGTCGACCCACCAGAGGACTACGATGATGCCGTCACTGCTGGACCGATCCCTGATCACGTGGATGGTGTGGTTCTGTTTTGGGATTTGTTTTAGAAAGCAGTATAAATTAAACACACACACTGTGAATAAGTTTGTTTATTGGTTTGTGTGTAGTGACGTTTTTTACATGTGTACGATGTCATTTTGCATTGTGTCATCAAATACACAGTGTAGAAACTGCCACTTCACTAAACTTTAAATATCTTTAAATATCTGTGTTTTGGTGTAGAGGATGAAGCTGAGAATTATGATGACGCCATTACAGCTGATCAGAAGTCAGTTATACTGACAGGTATGATAATAATGGGACAGTATTGCATCCACAAGCATCCAAATGATCATTAATGACATTAATGTGGATTTAATAGCTTTTATCTCTACGTTCTGACAGAGGACGTGTCCGAGAACTATGATGATGCAGTTACCACTGAAACAAACCCAAACATCATCACAGGTCAGTTTATTCTGAAAACAAGTAATTTATTTACCTTAAAAATTTACACAATAAATTTCAAACTTAGTCGATCTGTAAAAAAAAGTAGTCGTTAGCAATTTCCTGTGTTAAATGTATAAGAAACCCAGGGGGAACATGCAATTACACAGGGTTGGATTTAGGGGATGCTGGGTTTTGATCCTTCTCGCTAATGCTCACCTGAAGACTTTTTTAGATCCAATTCTCATTTACATTAATTTAATTAAACTCAAGACTTGGAGGAAAACACAGCTGGTATCTTCTGCCTGGTATGTCGCAGTGGGCTCTGAATACCATGGGAAAAGGCTACAGAATACAGTTCACCTTATGTCCTCCTTCTTTCAGCATGTGCTGCCCACTGTTGTTGGCACAAACCAAACTTCATTCCTCCAAGAGGAATTATTTTTGCAGTGGCCAAAAAGCATATTCCCCTCTCAGATCGAGCCTCTCGCTTTACAGCCGGCATTGCTCGGTTCCAAAAAAGAATGGGGGCTATGCCCAATTTTGGACCTGCATGCACTGCATTGTACACTACAAGGTACAAATTCAAGATGTTAACACTCAAGGTCGTTGTGTCACAGATCAGGTCTGAGGACTGGTTTGCAGTGATAATAATGAAGTATGCTTATTTTCACATAGGCATCTTGCCAGAGGACAGGAGACTCCCTAGGTTCACTTTTGGAGGGCAAAGCATACTGGTATCAGTTTCTCCCTTTTAGTCTTATTGCTCACTCTCACAAATTGCATGGAGACTGCTCTGGTATTATTGCATCCAAGAACTCAATTATCCAGACAACTGGCTCATCTGGCTCAGTCGAGAGATGTGGCAGCCAGGCATTGGGATGCCATGCTTGCCCACATAAGGTCCCTCTCAAAGGACCACCTTCTTTGGTATAGTTTGGGATTCATCCACGATGTGGGCATGTCTGGCTCCCAGTCAGCCAATAGCTAGGCCAATGCCTCTCTGCTGCCCAGGTGCAGAGGGTGCTCAGCTTATGGCAGTAGTGGCTGAAGCTATTTCTTTTGGGTCTGCTACACATGAGACCATTTCAACTCTAGCTCAGCACTTGACATTGTCGCAAGGCACTTCAGACGAATGCCTCCATCTCAGGTTTGGGAGTGGTCCTAGATGGCTTCCCTGTCCATTGCATTTGGGAGGGCTCCTGTCTTTCATGGCACACAGATTACCTGAAGATGGGGGCTGTGTTTCTAGCACTGAAACACTTCCTCCCAAAACTCAGGGGCTACCGTTGGTCTTAATCAATCATTAGTGTTTTGGGGCCTGGATTCCATGGTGCAAATGTAGCTGAGGCTCTGTCTGTACACTTTATTAATGAGGGTCCTAGCCAGGGTTTGCCATGACAGAGTCCACCTGTTACTGGTTGCTTCTCATTGGCTCACCTGAATTTGGCTTGTGGACCTAATTTCCTTTCTAGATGCTGCTCCTTTTCTAGATTTAGACTCTCCACTGGTATCCCACAATGCTTAGTACTTTGTCCTCCTGTTTTTGCCCTCTATACTCACTTTCTTGGTGAAGTTCTATCCACACATGGGTTCTCTTACCACTACTATGCTGATGACAGTCAACTTATCTTCTTCACTCCCTTAGATATCATGGCTTCTGTTTGAATCTCAACATGTTTGATAGACATCTGATCATGGTTGATCATGGCTGAAACATAATCCCAGCAAAACTGAACTGCTGGTCATCCCAGGTGATTCACCCCCAGGTCAGGATCTTGCAATATTCCTCAACTACTCTATGATCTCCCCGTCAGCCACTGCTCACAATTCTTGGGGTGATCATGGACAATCAACTGATCTTTTCCTCACATGTTGCTATGTGACACACTCGGGGTTCGGCTGTTTTTATCCACACAGGCTGTTCAGGTGCTTGTTGAGTGTCTTGTCATTTAGATACTGGACTACTTAACTGCTCTGAGCACAACTTGATCTCTGCAAATGATCCAAAATTCAGCTGCATTCGGAACTTTCAACTTTCTCATACCCCACCCAATCAGATTCGAGACACTGATGCTTGCCTACTCTGCCAAAAATAGACCAGCACCCACTTACCTCAGGGTACAAGGTAGGTACTCATCGAGACTCTTCTTTGTTTTGGTGGTGAAATGAACATCACCTAAACTGCTGAGTCACTGATTGTCTTCAAACAAGGGCTGAAGACCTAAATCTTCCTGAAATACTTAAACTAGCTCCTTTTACTGTTTTAAAAATCAATATTTTCTCCCAACAGTGTTTTTAGCACTTTTTGTGTTGCTCTGGATAAGGGCACCTGCCAAATGCCATGATTGAAATATAAATGATCCAAATGTTTCAACAAGCATTTTAGTTGCATCACAGGCTGAATCCAGGACTGCTGTTATGGAAAAATGGTCAGCTTTGGGGTGGTCACAGTAATTCTGCTTCATCACACCACCCTGTAACTCAGTATTTTACTATAACAGCAACACACACAGTGGTTTATTACTGATTCATTTATTTGTTAATTGTTTGACAATCCAGAAGATTATGATGATGTCATCACTGAGGAACAGGATGTAGGAGAGACAGAAGGTGAGTGACTTCCTGTTTATTCTGTAATGTACATAAGTTCACTGGCAGCAGAGTAAAAGACAAAATTATGATTTTTATATATGGTATATAATAAATATCAACTTTCAGAACCGTTTATATTATATAATATGTAAATTAGTTGAACATGTGCATTTATTAACAGTTTCGGTAAGACCTACTGTAAATATTATCTGATAAACATAACATATATATTATAACAAATCTTTGTTCTATCATTTAACAAGTACAGACATTTATTAAGAGTTTAGATAAACCTGTACATGTCTCTTTTACTTCCACATTTTAGTAAACACAGGACTGTTATTAGGACAGGTTAGCAGGAAAATATCTGTTTAATACTTT